>NW_023661861.1:0-10671 GCF_015228065.2 Penaeus monodon | reverse complement strand
TCTTTTATATTGTAATAATAAAAAAATAATAATAAGTAAAAAGTTTATAAAAAAAAAATAATGCTATTTTTTAATATTGTTTTTTAGTATTTTTATTTTATTATTATCTTTATTTTTATTTGTACTGGTAGTAAAATTGAAAAAATATTTATTTAACATAATAATTACAGAAATACGATACAAATTAAGAAAAAATTAATAAAAATTTTTTATAAAATCGTTATTATGTTATTATTATTGTTATTACTATTATTATTGTTGTGGTTTTAGTATTTTTGAAAAAATATTACTATAACTCCAAAAATTGCAAAAAATGATAAAAATTGAAATAATATGAAAAAATTTGCAATAATGATGAAAGATGATGATAATGATGTAATGATGATGATCGTTTAATATGTATCTGATAACGGATGATAAAAAGAGGTTGTGTCCATTATAATTAAAAAAAGTATAAAAAAACTTCCCAAGTCAAAAAAGGGGCAAAATCTAGGAAATATACCCTTTTTGGGGGGGGGTACTAAAAAGGACGTTTTTTCGATTTCTTTGGTGATTTGGCAATTATTAGGGTAAAAATGATAATAATTACCAAATTGTTTAAACCCAAAACAATAATGATGATAAAAGGGGAAAATAAAGAAAATTTTTGAAAACTTTTGAATATTTTTAAAAATTATTATTATTATTTTTATTATTATTTTATTATTATTTTATTATTATTATTTTATTTTTATTATTTTTTTAAAACTTTATTTTAAATTATTAGTACTTGCCAAAAATCTATTATATCGTAATAAAAAAATAAAAATAAGTTAAGTATGAAAATAATAATGCTAGTGGTTATAATATTGTTTTAATTATTATTTTTATTATTACATTATTTTTTTGTACTGGTATAAAATTGAAAAAAAATTTATTAACATAATATTACGTCATAACATACAATTAAATAATGATAAAATAATTTTAAAAAAATGTTTTTATTGTTATTATTATTTTTATTACTATTTTTATTGTTGTGGTTATTAGTTTTGCAAAAAATATACTATGACCCCAAAAATTTGCAAAAATATGATAACAATTGAAATTTTTGTGAAAATAATTGCAAAAATGATGATAGATGATGATTGATGATAATTTATGATAGATGATGTAAGGGTAAAAAGTGAAATCATGATAATGATGATGATAATAACAGAAATTGTGTCCATATAATAAAAAAGGTATAAGAAAACATTCCCAAAAATCGAAAAAAACGGCAAATCTAGCGAAATATCCTTTTTTAGAGTATACTCCAAAAAGACGTTTTTTTTTTGATTTCTTTGGTGTTTTGGGATTATTAGGGTAATATGATAATAATTACCAAATTGTATTAATCAAACAAAATGAGATAAAAATGGAAAAAAGAGAATTTTGATAAAATTTTAATATTTTAAAATTTTATTTATTTTTATTATTATTTTATTATTATTATTATCTTATTATTTTATTATTATTATTACTATTATCTTAATTATTAGTATTTTGCAAAATCTTTATATCTGTAATAAAACAAAAATAATAATAGTTAAGTATTAAAAATAATGCTTTGGGTTTTAATATTTTTTTTATAAAATTTTATTGTTTATTATTATATTATTATTTTTTGTACTTGTAGTATAAAATTTCAAAAAAAATTATTTTTTTTTTTAACAGTAAAAATTACAGTAATAAGATACTAATTAAGATATGATATAAATAAATTTTTATAAAAACGTTATTATTGTTTTATTATTGTTTTTACTATTATTATTGTTTTGGTTTTTTTGTATTATTTCAAAATATATACTAAACTCCAAAATTGAATAATAATGCAATTGCAATATAGTAATAATTAATAATGATATAATGATAAAGATGATGATAAATAATAAAGATACCCTAATAACGTGATGTAATAAAGGGGAAATTTTGTCCTATATAAATAAAAAAGGGATAAGAAAACATTCCCAAAAGTCGAAAAAAAAGGCAAAAACTAGCGAAATATGCCTTTTGAGATATACTCCAAAAAGCGTTTTTTGATTTCTTTGGATTTCGGCAATTATTAGGGTAATAATGATAATAATTTCCAAAATTGTATTAAACCTAACAATAAAGATGATAAAGTGAGAAAAGAGAATTTGATACATTTGAAATTATTAAAATTTTTATTTTTATTTTCATCTTCATTTTGATTGTTATTATTATTATTATTATTATTATTTTATTATTTTATTATTTTAAAAAAAGGTATAAGAAAAACATTCCCCAAAAATCGAAAAAAGCGGGAAAATCTAGCGATATATAGCCTTATTTGGGGTATACTCCCCAAAAAGACGTTTTTTCGATTTCTTTGGGGTTTCGGCAATTTTAGGGAAAAATGATAATATTTCCAGAAATTTTTAATCATAAAAAATAAAAATAAAGTGAATAAAGAAATTTTTTATAACATTTGAATATTTTTAAAATTTATTATTATTATATTTTATTTTTATTATTATTATTTTTTTATTATTATTTTATTTTTTTTATTTTATTATTTTTATTTACTATTATTTTTTTATTATTATTCTATTATCTTTAAATTTTTAGTATTTTGCCAAAAAAACTATTTATCTGTAAAAAACAATAATAAAAATAAGTATAAGTATAATAAAAATTGCTATGATATAATTTTTTAAGTATTTTATTGTTATTTTATCATTTTTTGTTTGTACTGGTGTATAATTTTCAAAATAATTTTTTATACATAATAATTACAGTAATAACGATCTAATTAAATAAAGATATAAATAAATTTTTATAAAAAGTTATTATTGTTTCATTTTTTATTATATTATTTTTTGTGGTTATTAGTTTTTGAAAAATAACATAACTCCAATATTGCAAAAATAATGAAACAATTTCAAAAATATATAAAATTGCAATAAAAGATGATAATGATGATGATAAGTGATAAAGAGATAAATGATGATAACGATAATAATGTGATAAACTGATAACGATGATATAGTAAAGGGGAAATTTTGTCCATTTAAAATAAAAAGGTATAAGAAAAAAAATTCCCAAAATCGAAAAAACGGCAAAAACTGCGAAAAATTTGCCTTTTGAGAGTATCTCCCAAAAAGACGTTTTTCGATTTCTTTGGTGATATCGGCAATTATTAGGGTAAAATATTTAAAAGTTCCAAATTTTATTAATCATAAAATAAGATGATAAAAAGGAATAAAGAGAATTTTATAAAATTTGAATATTATTAAAATTTTATTATTATTATTTTTATTTATTATTTTTTTATTATTATTTTTATTATTATTATTACTATTACTGTTAATTATTAGTATCATTGACAAAAATTTCTATTATATCTGTAATAATAGCAATAATAATAAATATGTATAAGTATAATAATAATACTGCTAGTGGTTATAAATTGTTATTAGTAATTTATTATTGTTATGCATTATCATTATTATTATTTGTACTGGTACTAATAATTGCAAAATAATTATTATAACAGTAATAATTACAGTAATAACGATACTATTAAAATAATGATATAAATATTATTATAAAATCGTTTATTATTTTATTATTTATTGTTATTACTATTATTTGGTGTTGTGGTCTTAGTATTATTGCAAAATAATATACTATAAGGGTCTCCAATCATTGCCAATAATAATGATAACAATTGCAATAATGATGATAATAATTGCAATAATGATGATAATGATGATGATAATGATGATAATGAGGATAATGATGATGATAACGATAATAATGATGATAATCATGATAACGATGGTGATAATAAGAGGAATTGTGTCCATATATAATATAAAAAAGGTATAAGAAAAATATTCCCAAAAATTAAAAAAAGCGGCAAAATCTAGTGAAATGTAGCATTTTGAGAGTATACTCCAAAATGACGTTTTTTCGATTTCTTTGGTGATTTCGGCAATTATTAGGGTAATAATGATAATAATTACCAGAATTGTATTAATCATAACAATAATGATAATAAAAGTGAGAATAAAGAGAATTTTGATAACATTTGAATATTATTAAAATTATTATTTTTATTATTATTATTATTATTATTATTATTATTATTATTATTATTATTATTATTATTATTATTATTATTATTATTATTATTATTATTATTACTATTATCTAAATTATTAGTATCATTGCCAAAAACTCTATTATATCTGTAATAATAACAATAATAATAATAAGTATAAGAATAATAATAATAATGCTAGTGGTTATAATATTGTTATTAGTATTATTATTGTTATTATTATCATTATTATTATTTGTACTGGTAGTATTATTGCAAAAATAATTATTATTATACCCAACTCGGTTTCACGATTACTTCGATTAATGATACAACTGAACCTGCATACATCACATTAGCAGCTCCGCACCTTTTTCTCCTTTCTTTTATTCTATGCTTTTCTGCAAAACGTTTAAGTCTGAACATTCATCACATAGAAATTAGCACATAGCCTCTATTAATATATAAACAAGCAACATATAGATACTGAACCCATATTAATTAAAATTTAGGTATTGCAGCATACAGAAAACATTTTAATCTGATTCTGTTAAGAAAAATCGGTGTCATTTAATTACTGATCCATACGATATAGTCTTCTGTTCAGAAAGCTCTAGAAAGAAATAAAAACTAGTTGTCATTTCAAATAAGGACTACGCATTTAACCATTATAACAAAAAAATTAATTAAAATGAAAGTATGAAGATATTAAAGAAACGATTTTCAGAATTTACCTTCCTATACTGACGACTCGCATATTTTTATTATATAAATGTGCAGATAAATGCAACTAGATTACTGTCTTATTTGTTCGAAGTAAGTAATAAGTAAGGGATAAATAACATAATTTTTTTGGAATACACAGAAATACACTTTAATTTTTTACTGATATCGATATACAGCAAAACAGCTACCGAGTCAAACACGAGCAAATGTTAAGAAACACCTGTTATCTTTTCCCGAATCCAGTGAAGTTACTCTGGTCTGGATCCTGGGTCCTTCAACGTACAAGTCAGAGACGATACCAATGCTGCCACCAAGATCTAAAGTATATTCTAAAAATCGGGGCTTTTATATACCCAACTCGGTTTCACGACGCAACTCAACATAATATATAAATCAAGTTCTCCTTTATTGCAATTTTCAAAGAGAACGAGTGTCATTTTATTCAAAGAAAACGTAAGTTTCACATCGGATCCTAAATTATCAAATGGTCAACTTTCCCTCAAAGTTCTTATCAAACAAAGGTTACTAACTCTGTTACAGGTAATCTTATCTTTATTTTTTTCTTTTGTTGCTTTTTAGTTATTCGTCTCTTGTTATTTTTTCTTATTCTATTAGCTTAATATAAACATGTTAACAATGTTATAGTCTTTATTTCTGACATTACATATTGTTTAGTCAACGGAGCATATTTTCTAATAGTTAGAAAGTGTTTTTGTTGTAATAGTAATGAAATAAGAAAAAATCACCTTATCTGGGGTTCTGCTTTCATATGTATCATTGTTAGAATTGCGTGCGTGCGTGTTTTCAGATATCTAAATATTCGATTAACTCTTAAGAAAGTGTTATTCTTGCCAAAGCATATTTGAAAACAAATATAGAAAACAATAAATATATACCAAAGATAAGAGAAATAAAAAAAATAAAACAACGAATTAGGAAAGGAAATGTAAAAGCAAGTATTCTAGTTAAGCATTCTACTTTTATATCTTTATTTTTAGTTTTACCTTTTCTCCTTTGTGCTCCAATTCAAATACCCTCGTTGTTTGTCCACTTCATTTACACTCGTCTATGTATGTGTTCCTTCTCCCCCCTTACCTCTATTCTCCTTCTTCTGTCTCTTCTTCTCTCTTTATCCGTCTTTATCTCGCAGATTTCCTTCTTTCACAACATTCTCCAGTGATTTCTCACCTTTTCATTAATCTTTTCTTCCTCTCTCTTCTTAATATCTTTTACTTATAGAATATATGCACCAATACAGTTATGGTTCCAGTTCGTCGTATTTTGAAACTGAAATGTGCTTTAAGAGTTAAGAGTATATTTTGATCTGAAAATGCAAACTGAATGAGTGATTTTTACGTGCGATTATTCACTTAAATTGAATTTCCCATTTTCTTTTCGTAATTTATGTTCATGCTTTTGATATTTCGTCTTGTCTACATTTTTTATTTATAAATATACACATATTTTGTGTAAAAGGAGTAAATGTTTATATATATATATATAAATATATGTATATATGTATATATGTATATATGTATATATGTATATATATATGCTTTCTTTTTTGTCTGAGTGAAAAAGTACAACAAAGTCGTACATAACAGGGCTTTCTACTCTTCACGTAAAAAAATGCTAATCATTGAAAAAAATTATACGTCTATGGCTGATGTGATGTATAATTAATATGCAGACAAGTGCAATTTTAACAACTATGTCGTGATTGTCAAAAGCTAAATGAAAATGAAACAATTTAGTTTTGCAAACATTATATAAATTTCAATGAATTATATAAACGTAAAAGAATGAATAGAGAGAAATGAATAGCCGAGGAGACGTATAGTTACTCCATTATCTACGCCATTTATTGAAGATTTCTACGAATCTGAAAATGAGCTATTGTTACTTATATACTTTCCTTGTGTAATACATATGAACATTTTAATTTTAATATTATTAACAAAATAACATTAACAATATAAACAATATTAACAACAATAACAACATTCTCCAGTGATTTCTTACTTTTTCCTTAATATTTTCTCTTCTTTTAATTATAGAATATATAACATTAATACAATTATGGTTCCGACTCACAATTTTTTTTTTTTTTTATTGTAAAATTTCCGGACAAATGCAATCGAAGATAAATCACCTAAATTTCTTGGAATACACTGATTTCAACAACTTTCACTTTAAATTTTCGAATAACAAATTTCTAAATTTTCTAAATATGTGCAGCAAAACAACTACCGAGTCGGCCAACCAGAGCTAGCGTAGCGGTTGTACTTTAACCTAGTGGCCTGTTGCTGCCTTTCTGAATCCTGAAGAAGGATTCAGTGTTGGTCCGGGCAGTTCCTCTGTCAGTGTCGTGATTTTTTAAAGTTTTATTATTATTATTATTATTATTATTATTATTATTATTATTATTATTATAATAATAATAATAATAATAATAATAATAATAATAATAATAATAATAATAATAAAACAACTTTTAAAAATCACGCTACCTTTGTGACACTGACAGAGGAACTGCCCGGACCAACACTGAATCCTTCTTCAGGATTCAGAAAGGCAGCAACAGGCCACTAGGTTAAGTACAACCGCTACGCTAACTCTGGTTGCCGACTCGGTAGCTGTATTGCTGCACATATTTAGAAAATTTAGAAAATTATTATTTGAAAATTAAAGTGAAAGTTGTTGAAATCAGTGTATTCCAAGAAAATTTAGGTGATTTATCTTCGATTGCATTTCTCCAGAAATTTTACAATAAAAAAAAAAAAAATTGTGAGTCGGAACCATAATTGTATTAATGTATATATTCTATAATTAAAAGAAGAGAAAATATTAAGGAAAAAGTAAGAAATCACTGGAGAATGTTGTTATTGTTGTTAATAATGTTTATATTGTTAATGTTATTTTGTTAATAACATTAAAATTAAAATGTTCATATGTATTACCAAGGAAAGTATATAAGTAACAATAGCTCATTTTCAGATTCGTAGAAATCTTCAATAAATGGCGTAGATAATGGAGTAACTATACGTCTCCTCGGCTATTCATTTCTCTCTATTCATTCTTTTACGTTTATATAATTAATTGAAATGTATATAATGTTTGCAAAACTAAATTGTTTCATTTTCATTTAGCTTTTGACAATCACGACAGTTGTTAAAATTGCACTTGTCTGCATATTAATTATACATCAGATCAGCCGTAGACGTATATTTTTTTTCAATGATTAGCATTTTTTTTTCTTACGTGAAGAGGAGAGAGCCCTGTTATGTACGACTTTGTCATACTCTTTTCACTCAGACAAAAAAGAAAGCATATATATATATATATATATATATATATATATATATATATATATATATATATATATATATATATATAACATTTACTTCTTTTACACAAGATATGCGTATATTTATAAATAAATAAAAATGTAGACAAGACGAAATATCAAAAGCATGAACATAAATTACGAAAGGAAAAAGGGATATCTTCACGATTCAATTTAAGTGAATAATCGCACGTAAAAATCACTCATTCAGTTTGCATTTTCAGATCAAAATATACTCTTAACTCTTAAAGCACATTTCAGTTTCAAAATACGACGAACTGGAACCATAACTGTATTGGTGCATATATTCTATAAGTAAAAGATATTAAGAAGAGAGAGGAAGAAAAGATTAATGAAAAGGTGAGAAATCACTGGAAAATGTTGTGAAAGAAGGAAATCTGCGAGATAAAGACGTATAAAGAGAGAAGAAGAGACAGAAGAAGGAGAATAGAGGTAAGGGGGGAGAAGGAACACATACATAGACGAGTGTAAATGAAGTGGACAAACAACGAGGGTATTTGAATTGGAGCACAAAGGAGAAAAGGTAAAACTAAAAATAAAGATATAAAAGTAGAATGCTTAACTAGAATACTTGCTTTTACATTTCCTTTCCTAATTCGTTGTTTTATTTTTTTTCTTTCTCTTATTTTTGGTATATATTTATTGTTTTCTATATTTTTTTGAAATATGTTTGGCAAGAATAACACTTTGTTAAGAGTTAATAGAATATTTAGGTATCTGAAAACACGCACTCACGCAATTCTAACAATGATGCATATGAAAACAAAACCCCAGATAAGGTGATTTTTTTATTTCATCATTACTATTACAACAAAAACACTTTCTAAATATTACAAAATATGCTCAATTGACTAAACAATATGTAATGTCAGAAATAAAGACTATAACATTGTTAACATGTTTATATTAAGCTAATAGAATAAGAAAAAATAACAAGAGACGAATAACTAAAAAGCAACAAAAGAAAAAAATAAAGATAAGATTACCTGTAACAGAGTTAGTAACCTTGTTTTGATAAGAACTTTGAGGGAAAGTTGACCATTTGATAATTTAGGATCCGATGTGAAACTTACGTTTTCTTTGAATAAAATGACACTCGTTCTCTTTGAAAATTGCAATAAAGGGGAACCTGATTTATATATTATGTTGAGTTGCGTCGTGAAACCGAGTTGGGTATATAAAAGCCCCGATTTTTAGAATATACTTTAGATCTTGGTGGCAGCATTGGTATCGTCTCTGACTTGTACGTTGAAGGACCCAGGATCCAGACCAGAGTAACTTCACTGGATTCGGGAAAAGATAACAGGTGTTTCTTAACATTTGCTCGTGTTTGACTCGGTAGCTGTTTTGCTGTATATCGATATCAGTAAAAAATTAAAGTGTATTTCTGTGTATTCCAAAAAAATTATGTTATTTATCCCTTACTTATTACTTACTTCGAACAAATAAGACAGTAATCTAGTTGCATTTATCTGCACATTTATATAATAAAAATATGCGAGTCGTCAGTATAGATAGATACCTTCTGAAAATCGTTTTCTTTAATATCTTCATACTTTCATTTTAATTAATTTTTTTGTTATAATGGTTAAATGCGTAGTCCTTATTTGAAATGACAACTAGTTTTTATTTCTTTCTAGAGCTTTCTGAACAGAAGACTATATCGTATGGATCAGTAATTAAATGACACCGATTTTTCTTAACAGAATCAGATTAAAATGTTTTCTGTATGCTGCAATACCTAAATTTTAATTAATATGGGTTCAGTATCTATATGTTGCTTGTTTATATATTAATAGAGGCTATATGCTAATTTCTATGCGATGAATGTTCAGACTTAACGTTTTGCAGAAAAGCATAGAATAAAAGAAAGGAGAAAAAGGTGCGGAGCTGCTAATGTGATGTATGCAGGTTCAGTTGTATCATTAATCGAAGTAATCGTGAAACCGAGTTGGGTATAATAATAATTATTTTTGCAATAATACTACCAGTACAAATAATAATAATGATAATAATAACAATAATAATACTAATAACAATATTATAACCACTAGCATTATTATTATTATTCTTATACTTATTATTATTATTGTTATTATTACAGATATAATAGAGTTTTTGGCAATGATACTAATAATTTAGATAATAGTAATAATAATAAATAATAATAATAATAATAATAATAATAATAATAATAATAATAATAATAATAATTTTAATAATATTCAAATGTTATCAAAATTCTCTTTATTCTCACTTTTATTATCATTATTGTTATGATTAATACAATTCTGGTAATTATTATCATTATTACCCTAATAATTGCCGAAATCACCAAAGAAATCGAAAAACGTCATTTTGGAGTATACTCTCAAAATGCTACATTTCACTAGATTTTGCCGCTTTTTTTAATTTTTGGGAATATTTTTCTTATACCTTTTTTATATTATATATGGACACAATTCCTCCTTATTATCACCATCGTTTTTCA
>NW_023661860.1:15000-16920 GCF_015228065.2 Penaeus monodon | reverse complement strand
GACCCTACTTTTTTTTTCCCTTTTTTAAATAAATATTTTTTTTAACCCCAATTTTTAAAAAATTTTTTTCTTATTTATTTCGTCTTTTTTTTTGGTCTTTTTTTTCAACGTATTTTATGTTGAATCTTCCATGATGACATCGACCGTAGTTTTTAAATTCTATTTTTCTTCCGCTTCTCCGTGGAGGTCTAGTACTTCACTCTGTCGTCCTGTCTCCGACATATATGACCTGCCCATTGCTTTTTTATGCTCCAAATATGTCTTCCACTTTTGTCTGTTCCCTGATCCACGTCGCCCTCATCCGAACTCTCAGGCTAATTCTCAGCATCAACCTTCCATCCCTCTTTGGGCAAATTTAGTTTCCTCTCCAATAATTTTGGTTGCCGTCCATGTTTCTGATCCATTGTTCGTTAATGTAGGACGCATGGTTAAAGACCTTTCTTTTTAGGCATAATGGTAAAGAGCCTCTTAGTATTCTACTGTGTCTGCCGAAGGCGCTTCAGCCTAGACATGCATCGCTTGATTTCCTCTTCGCTAGGTGTGTTTGTCTGCATGAGTTGACCTAGGTATATATACTTATCCACTACCTCTAGCGCTTCGCCTTGTACATTTATCTGTTCGCATTGAACTCTACTTTTGAGTATAATCTTACACACTTTTCTTGTTCATTCCTAAGTCTGATTTTCAGACTTTCTCTATTCAGATCGTTTATTAGTTGCTACATTCATTTGTAGATTCACTGAAGAGAACAATATCATCTGCAAATCTTAGATTGTTTAGGTATTCGCCTCCTATTTTGATACCCTTTCCATTCCATTTCTAGCTTCTTGAATATTTCCTCAAAGCAAGCTGTAAAACAGTTTTGGTGAGATGGTATCGCCCTCTCTAACACCCTTTTTGAATTGTAGTTTTATACGGTTTTCCGTGTGGAGCTTGATGGTTGCTGTTCCATCTTCGTAAATATCTTCCAATATTTTACTACAGATTTCCTCTACCCCCTGTCTTCGCAGTCTCTCCATGACAGAGGCGACACATCTTTATATTGACTGTCGTCTTTGATATCAAGTCATATATCCATTACATTTGTTAATGGATAGAATAAGTGACGTAGTGCAAATATTCAAATATAAGAGAACATGGAATGCCTATAGATTATCTCAGATCGCACAAAGCTATAGCATCAGAAATTTAATCTCATAACTATAAGTAATGAAATATATCGAATTTCCAAAGCGAGATGAAATGTTCCGCGAGGATGAGATGGTATTATAGTAAAGGAATAAAAATAGATAAAAATTTTTGAGGGAGAATTTCCATTAGGAAAATTAGGCTTATCAAGAATATCAAGCGTATTAAGAAAATTACCACTTCGTAAGTTTTATTATGAGTAAAAATATAATCAGCGGTCACTTAAGCAGAACGATTATGCTTCGCTATAAGAATCGAAGTAAATGCGGAGAGAATTCACAAAATTTTGGGGAATAGATTTGCACCGGGGAGAGGCGACGAAAATGGGGAGGAATTACCTTTTGATGATATTATCCACTGATTAAAGTACTGAAAACTACAGATCTTAAAAAAAAAAAAAAGAAAATTACAAGCGGAAAATCGAGACTGAATTTTTTTTGATGTTTTAAAACAGACACGGGGCGAAAGGAACCGTATTTATGAAAGTATAGTTTTTCCTTCGCTGCCCCCTAATTATGCCATGAGCTTTATTGGGGATCCACCGCTGGGACCCCAGTATATCGATAGGTTTTTAATGAAACCATCCCCAAAACATGTACCCCTCCATATAGGGCAATTGACAGTATTTTCACAAATAAATATAATTAATTCACAATATAGAAAGATTATATACACAATAAAAATCATCTAGTGTACCAGTAGTATACAAGCCTAAGAACTGTACGTTTACCT
>NW_023661860.1:7500-10000 GCF_015228065.2 Penaeus monodon | reverse complement strand
TTTCAAAAGATATATGAATATTATTAATATGCTGCTTAATCTAGTGTTACAAACTTTGATGATTTCCAGATGTCAACCATACATAAATAAATAAGTAAATATATACATAAGTAAATATATACATAAGTAAATATATACATAAGTAAATATATACACAAGTAAATATATATATATATATATATATATATATATATATATATATATATATATATATATATATATATGCAAACACACACATGTGTGGGCATTATATATATATATATGTGTGTGTGTGTGTGTGTGTGTGTGTGTGTGTGTGTGTGTGTGTGTGTGTGTTCATATTATATTTGTATATTATATGCGTATTTTCATATATATATATATATATATATATATATATATATATATATAATATATATATTATTATATATACATATACATATACATATAATATACACACATATAAGTGGAGTGATGTGCTTCGATACACAGAATTGTCTGAGGCGATACCGATACATTGATACTTGAGAATTGGCCAAAGCGATTCCATACATCGATTCTTCGTAGACAGTCAAGGCGATTGCCGATCCCACTACATGCATCACCGATACATCATCGCCGAAACTATAGTGAGAGAAACGTCCAAACTGATATGAAAATATTGGATTTGCATGTTTGATTAAACTGTAAACAATAACTTCAGCGGAAATGTTTTTTCAAACTTGTGTATCACGCGTAGTTACACTTCCAACTGATAGGTGCGTTCATGGCACTCAGTGTATATATTAAGAGTATAATAAAACTTGAGCACCACACGATATTGTGGGCGAGAGAAATATTAGAGAAATACATACAGATAGAGTCAGAGAGAGAGAGAGAGAGAGTCAGAGAGTCAGAAAACGAGAGAGCCAGAGATCGAGAGGAGAGAGAGGGAGAGATGCAGAAAGAGAGAGCCAAAGAGAGAGAGGGAGGGGAGGAGAGAGAATGGGAGGAAGGGAGGGAGGGAGAGAGAGAGAGGAGAGAGTGATTGATTGTTTAAAATTATCTGCCGCGTCAACAGCTAAGGTCATTTGCGGCGAATACCTTAGATTGAAATATTAAACGTTAAAAATGTACCATTAGATGTCTTATAAATAACAATAAATATTATTAAAAGCCAAAGTATATATATTATGCTCTAATGTATAAAATCATTGAATAAACATTATGCATAATTAATTTTATTGAAAGTATTAGTCTCCCTAAGGAAACTAATAAGACCTTCTATGTCACAATCCTCCAACAAAACATTTTTCAGTGTATATGGGGGAGACAAGTACATACGCCTTTGCTCTGAGAATATTGCACATTCTTCCACTACATGTGCGACCGTTAATGGCTTTTTGGCATTAACGGTGCTTCACTTTTAGCCATCATCGGCCCAAGAGTCAGTCTTGTGTTAATACAACTTCTACTTTTCGGTTGGAATGTATGTTGGTCACCCAGCTGCCAAGGTCATCTCTAATCTCTCGCAGTGTGTTTCTAGAGGTATGCCTCCATTGTTCCCTTCCATTTATCGCGAAGACAATTCCTGATGCTGGGTTTCAGTCGGTCTGTGGGAGAGGAAAACGAGCATCACAGGGCAGAGCGGCAGCTGCCTTGGCTTTCTGATCAGCTCGCTCATCCCACTGATACCACATACCAACTTCAGTTTGGCAACCAACAGTTATCTTTTACGTGCTGATATCAGTGCAAACCAATCTTGAACCTTCCTCACCACTGGATGTGATGAGCTTAAGCTCTTGTGTGTGTGTGTGTGAATATTTGTGTGTGTATATATATAATATATATATATATATATATATATATATATATATATATATATATATATATATATGTTGTGTGTGTGTGTGTGTGTGTGTGTGTGTGTGTGTGTGTGTGTACATATATATAAAATATTAGTGTGTATGTATATATATATATATATATATATATATATATATATATAATATATATATATATATATATACATACACACTAATATTTATATATATGTACACACACACACACACACACACACACACACACACACACACACACATATATCTATTATATATATATATATATCTATATATATATATATATCTATATATATATATATATATATATATATATATGGGGCCGCGGTGGCCGAATGGTTAGAGCGTCGGACTCAAGACTGTCACGACGGCAATCTGAGTTCGAGGGTTCGAGTCACCGACCGCCGCGTTGTTTCCCTTAGGCAAGGAACTTCACCTCGATTGCCTACCTAGCCACTGGGGGACCAAGTCAGCCCAAGTCAGTGCCGGGTAAATAGAGATGGTGACTCGATAAATAACTCGTGGCGGAAGGCAATGGCAAACCACCGCTCTAAATTGCCAAGAAAAATCATGGAAGCACATGATCATCAAGGCTGCGGTGGTCGAATGGTTAGAGCGTCGGACTCAAGACGTCACGACGGCAATCTGAGTTTCGAGGGATTCGAGTCACCGACCGCCGCGTT
>NW_023661860.1:0-2500 GCF_015228065.2 Penaeus monodon | reverse complement strand
CCATGTAGAAACCATAGTAAACACTTGATATGGACATAGTATATCTGTTTCATTTGTTTAATGCCTGCTTGCCTGCTTGTCTGCCTGTCTTAAACATTTCTTTCATAATTAGTTTTTTTCTCTCACTCTAGACAGCATAAACAATAGAAACCCATGTTTTAATCAGTATTCACGTAAGCTTCTAACGATCACTGTCACTTGCATGATCACTGTCAAATATCTAACTGATCCAGAGTCATTGCGTCGAAAAGATATATATCCTCTATTAAAATATTAACCTTCTCGTTGACATCAGAAGCGGCCACTCTCCATCTTGGATTGTGGGTTGACATCGTTTTTTTTTTGTCTAGTTTAGTTCGCGAGGAGTTGTCGAAGCTTGTCTGTAAATAAATAAGATTCACGGATGTTGATTCAAAAATAAAATCCATATAATATGCTGTTGTCGAGTGCTCCGAGATTCATCTTAGCTGCGTGCTCTATCGTGTGTACAAGATGCTCTGCCATGTATGTGTTTCCTTCATATCCATTTTCTATCTTCTGCATTTCTATAGGATTATTTATGTTTTTTTTTATGAAATGTGTCGGTGCTCTTAATTTTAAAAGTAGATGCAGATGCGATCCATTGTTTTCTATCCACTTTATATCACATTGATTCTGAGTCACTGTTACCTGATTCAGAGTCACTGTCCCGAGAAGGATGTACTATCTTTCCTGTTGTTAGCATGTTAACCTTCCCGTTGATATCAGATGCGGCCGCTCTCCGTCCCGTGTTCTTGTATTGTAGATTGACGAAAGTAGGCGAAGCTTATCTGTGAATAAACATGGGCCGTCAATAGCTTCCACCTACAGTCTCAAAAAAGGCAAATTATATGTTGTATCTTCTTTCATACCCATCTTCTGTCTTCTGTGTTTCTAGAGTATTACCTATGAAATAATGGGGTATATTCTCGGGTGTAGCATTAACGCCCCCCCCACCCCCGCCTATCTCTATAGTTTAGAGATTGTTCTATAACAGGGCCGCTGCAATGTTGAAATGGTGACACGGCATTCCAAGACGCTTGTACACTTAATCCATCACTTTGAATAAATTTCAATATTGCGTCGTGTTCTTTGTAAGAGCTTACTACGGAGCCGAAAAGGTGCTGGTGCTAAACGTTAGGATCGCGACGGTAGATTTTTTACACAAATATTTTTCAGACGATCTTATACCAGTTTTTAAGTGTTTAGAATCAACAATTTCCACATATAGTGGTCTGGACTCATAATATGTTTTTAGAAGTAGACGAAGCTAAACTAAAAAGTAGCGTGTACGAGTAAGATATATACACGATTGACTAAATCTGAACCGATCATAAGAATGCGGCAGGTCCTCTGCATTATGCCAGTATTCGCACTCGTCATGAAATTTGTCTCTCAATCTTGCGCTGCCCAAAGTTAGGAAATAGTCCTCCAGTGCCTACCCAGTGTTATTACGGATGGAATGACTTTTCAAGTAAGGTCACTCTCCATCTTGTGTTCTTGGATTGTTCTTGTATACTTAGTTCGCGAGAAATAGGTGTAAATAAGCATAGGCCGTCATGGCTTTCACCTATAGTCTGAAAGCATGATAATATTCAGTCCCTCAAAAAATATGGTATATTTTATGTTGTCAAATTCCCTCCGAAATTCAAAATGGCTTGGTGGTCATCCGCCACATTTTTCTTTCACATTCATCTTTTATCCTCTGTATTTCTATAAAGTGTTATTTATGTTTTTATGGAACGATACGGGTGTTTTCTTGCGTGTAGTTTGATCCCCCCAAAGCCTATCTACCTCTATAGTTAGAGAATGTTTTATAACAGAGACGCTACAACGGTGACACATTATTCCAAGAGGCTCGTACACATTAATTACTTTGAATAAATTTCAATATTGCATCGCGTCCTACGAAGTGGACAAGATGTTAGATGTCAAAGGTTAGAATAATAATTTCTTATTTATTTATTTATTTATTTTTACACAACATTTTTCACACAATCTTATGCCATCCCTTATGTGCTTGAAATCAATAACTTCCACATACAATGATTTTGGACTCATAATTGTGTTATTAGAAATAGGTGAATCTCATCTAATAAAAGAAAAGATGTACAAGCAAAATAACATACACGATGCACTGAATCTGGGTCGATCAAAATCTCGTGCTTGTCCTTCACTTTCGTCAGGAAATGTGTCTTAATCTTACGCTGCCGAAGTTAGATACAAGGATAGGGTCTTTATAATAATGATTTAAAATGAGACATGCCTGTATCTAAATGTAATGGGAGTCGGTCGAGGTGCCTCCCAAAATTACTGATGTTATTGTTGTTGTTGTTGTTATTATTATTTATTATTATTATATTATTATTATTACTAATACTTATGTAATTGGGTTCCGCTTCTCCACTGCAATTAGTATTTCCTTATAGTCTCTTAAAAATCTTTTTGGGAAATGGATTATGTATCACGCACATAGTAGCCC
>NW_023661859.1:7500-10000 GCF_015228065.2 Penaeus monodon | reverse complement strand
CCCCCGACCCGCTGAGGGCTGGTCTCCCCCTCGGAAGGGGAAAGGGGATCGATGGGACGTAGCAAATACCCTGGCATTACATGCTCACATACCAGGGAAGGTTCCCGCTCACATTTTCTGAAAAAGGATCCGCAACCACCACTGAGGCACCAAGGGCCGGGGAGTCTGGGTTTACCCCCGGCAAATCCCCAATGACCGATCCTAGCGCTTTGAGTAATTTTGGAACGCCGTCTGATTTGGGCGTGGGTTGCTTGCACCTACTCGACCTCAAAAGGCTTTTTACTCGGTTTCACGGGGAATCGTTATGGGAGACCCGAGGCTCAGGGGGAATTTCCACACAGATTTTGGCCTGATAGCAGCCTCTATAATGGTACGAAAATGCTGTAAATGTGGTGGGGTATGTCGAACTTCTTTTCCCCGTTAAATTTAGGGTGAGGGAAACTGTGTCCTTGCACCCACCTTTTCAACACTTTTATGGGCTGGATAATGGGGAAGCTACTAGCCAAAGTCAGTGCGGAGCAACACTAGGGAATATTAAGGGCTCGGGCCTTGACTTTGCCCACGATGTTGCCATCCTATTGAGTCCCTTTGGGGTCACTTGGGCGGTCTTTATGCTTAGCAATGAGGCGAAGCCCCTAGGGTTAGAGGTCTCCTGGGCAAGACCCAAGATTCAGGACTTTGGGGGCCTTTAGGGGGAAACCCCCTTTAGTCGATCCTGCTTGCGGCGAGGACGTTAAGTCACAGAAAGTTTTAACCTTGGTAAGCGTAGTCCATATCTCTGGGGTTTTCGCCAGGAAGTCAGTAGACGGTTGGTCTGGCAACAGGAGCCATGAATCGATCAAAAGAGCGTTTGGAATGTCGGGACCTATGCAAAGGGCCAAGCTGCGTTCTTTAAGGCCTTGATACTTCCAGTTTTGCTCTATGGAAACGAAACCTGGACGCTATCCTGCCTTGGAGTCTCGCCTTGATGCCTTTTTTAAAAGTCCCTTCGCCGGATCATGGGGTAAGTTGGGAGGACCACGTGTCCAACGGCGGTTACACCGGAGACTTTCTGGGACCTGTTTCTTGCATAATCCGGGGTCGCCAACTCAGGCTATATGGGCCCCCTACTCGCCTCCCTATGGACGACCCTGCCCACCCGGTTTTTCTCTCTCGAGACAACCCTGGGTGGAGGAGACCCGTGGGACGTCCTGGAGATCAGGTTGGGCGCTCGACGAGACCCGTGTAGGAAATAAGATGGGCCGTGTGCCCGCCTGGAGACCGCCTCGAGGGGTCCTCGGGCTGGAAGCGAAGGGTGGATGCGGGCCCTGCGCCCCCGTCGGCGTTTTGCCCCTTTATTGATGATAAAGATATATATATATTCATATATAAATATATATATATATATATATATATATATAAGTATTTATATATATTATATTTCATTATATTATTAAAATATAATATATTTAATATTATATTTAAAAATATATATATAATTAATATATATACTGTTTTGTATAATTATATATATTTAAAATATATATATATATAATAACTTATATGTAATTTTATATATTATATATATATATAAAATTAATATATAATTATATATATAATTATATATGAATTTTATATTAAAATATATATATAAATATTATATATATATAATATATTAAAAATATATGAAAATATATATATCATTATCATCACATCAAGGGGCTAAGCCGACGGGGCGCATGGGCCCCATCCCCCCTCGCTTCCAGCCCCGGGATCCTCGAGGGGAGTCTCCAGGCAGGCACCGGCCCATCCTAGTTTCCCCACGACAGGCTCGTCAGCTGCCCAAGCCAGATCTCCTAGGCGCCCGGTCTCCTCCACCCGGGTTGCTCGAAGAGACAACCCGGTGGGCGGGTCGTCCATAGGGGGGCGGCTAGGTGGCCATATGCCTGAGTTGGGATCCCGGATTATCAAGTAACGGTCCCATGCCCTCTCACGGTGTAACCCCCGGTTGGGCACGTGGCCCGCCAAACTGTACCCCATGATCCGGCGAAGGGACTTGTTACAAAAGGCATCAAGGCGAGACTCCAAGGCACTGGATAGCGTCCAGGTTTCGCTTCCATAGAGCAAAACTGGAAGTATCAAGGCCTTAAAGACACGCAGCTTGGTCCTTCTGCATAGGTACCGACATCTCGAGTTCATGGCTCCTGTTGCCAGATCAATCCGTCTACTGACTTCCTGGTCTGACAACCCAGAGATATGGACTACGCTACCAAGGTAGTAAAACTTTCTGTGACTTCAACGCCCCTCGCCGCAAGCAGGGATCGACTGAACGGGTTCCCCTAACGGGCCCCCCAAAGTCCTGAATCTTGGTCTTGGTCCAGGAGACCTCTAAGCCTAGGGGCTTCGCCTCATTGCTAAATGCATCAAGAGCCGCCACAAGTGACTCCAAGGACTCAGATAGGATGGCAACATCGTGGGCAAAGTCAAGGTCCGAGCCCTTAATATTGCCTAGTGTTGCTCC
>NW_023661858.1:0-16921 GCF_015228065.2 Penaeus monodon | reverse complement strand
TATATACATGTATATTAATTTACTTATTTTATTTTATTAATTACATTATAATATTTTTTGCAATAATACTAAAAAAGTAATAATAATAAAATAATTATATAAATATACAATTATATATAAATATATTATATTATTATATACATATAATAATTAAATAGAAATAAATAATAATATAATAATATAATAATCATAAATGTTATAAATTTATATATATAATTATTATATAATAAACAGTAATTATTATCATTATACTAAATGAAATATCAATAGGAAAAATATGATCTATCAAAGGTAATTCCTAGTTTTCCCTTTTCATTGATTTTTTAATTTTTATTATATGCAATCTATATAATATTATTGTTACCTATACTTATCTAATTATCATTTATATAATTTTTCTATACATTATATATTTGATATTATCATATATTCATATTATATAATATATTTTACATATATAACATAATATTATATAATTATATAATATTTTATAATATAATTTTCATTTAATTAATACTATTAGTAATATTACTTTAAATATATATAAAATAATACATAAAATATAATAATATATAATAATAATAAGTATTTAAATATTATACATTATATTATAATTATATATATTATATAATGTAATAATAATAATAAATAAATAATAATAATAATAATAATTAATAATAATCTAATAATAATACTAATATAAGCTAATAATAATTTGATATAATAATGATAATAAGTGATAATAATGATCAATCTTATGATAAATAATAATGATACTAGTAATAATATTATATATCATCAAATTTATCTCAAATCGTTCTTTATTCTCACGTTTTATCATCATTTTGGTCATGATTAATAAGAAATCAGTGTATTATTATCATTATTACCATCTAATAATTGCCAGAATCATCAAATGATGGATAAAAAACGTCATTTTGGAGTCTACGATCTCCAAAAGGCTATATTTCGGCTCAGAATTTTTGCCGCTTTTTCGACTTTTGGGATTTTTTTTCTTTCCTTTTTTTATTATATATGGACACAATTCCTGTTATTATCATCATTATTATCAATGCTTATCATCATTATTACGTTATCATTCTCATATCAGCATTATCATCATTAGCAATCATCATTATCATCATTATTGCCCTTATATCATCATTATTGCAATAATTAATGATTATTATTGCAATTTATTTCAGTTATATATATTTTTTTACATCTATACTAATAACAACTACATATAGAGTTAACATGATAATAACAATATATAACGTTTTATAATCATAATTTATATATCATTTAATTAATATCGTTTATTACTGTAATTATTACTGTTATAATGATTATTTTTACAATTATACTCCAGTAAAAAGAAGAATATGAGTAATAATAACAATATGCTTTATTCCTTAACAATATTATAACAATTGCGTATTATTTATAATTATACTTATTATTATTATTATTGTTATTATATACAGTTATAATATATTTTTGGCAATATACTAATAATTTTAAAGTAATAATATATACTAATAATAAATAATAAATAACTAATAATAATAATAATAATAATGATAATAATGATAATTAATGATAATAATGATAATCTATGATAATAGTAATAATATTAATACATCATCAATGTTATCGGCAAATTCTCTTTTATTCTCACTTTTATCATCAATTATATTGTCCAGTTAATAGAATTCAGGTAATTATTATCATTATTACCCTAAATAATTGAGAGGCCAGAACATCAAATGAATGGAAAAAACGTCATTTTGGAGTCTACTCTCAAAAGTAAGGCTATATTTCGCTAGATTTTGCCGCTTTTTCGACTTTTTGGGATTTTTTGTTCTTTTAATACCTTTTTTATTATGTATGGACACCATTCCTGTTATTAATCATCATTTAATTATCATGATTATCATCATTATTATCCGTTATCATCATCTTAATCCATCATTATCACATTATCATCACATTATCATCCATTATTTTGCAAATTATTATCATCCTTATTGCAATAATTATCATTATTATTGCAATTATTGCAGTTTATCAATATTATATTTTTACCATCTATATAATACAACTACATTAATAATAGTAATAACAAGTGATAATAACAATAATACGTTTTTATAATCATAATTCTATATATATTTTAATTAATATCGTTTATTACTGTAATTCATTTACCTGTTTATAATGATTATTTTTACAATTATACTACCAGTAAAAAAGGAATATATGATCATATAACAATAATGATTAGTAACAATATTATAACAATTACGTATTATTATAATTATACTTATTATTATTACAATTATGTGTTTTATTATTACAGTTAATAATATTTTTTTTTATGGCCAATAATCTAATAATTAAAGTAATAATAATAATATAATGAATAATAATAATAATAATAATAATAATAATTAGTAATAATGAGTAATAATGAGTAATATAATAACATAATAATGATAATAATGATAATAATGATAATAATGATAATAATAATGATAATAGTAATATATTAATAATCATCAAATGTTATCCAAATTCTCTTTATTCTCACTTTTATCATCATTATTGTCATGATTAATAAATTCAGTTAATTATTATCTTATTACCCTAATCTTAGCCGAATCGCAAATGAATGGAAAAAACGTCATTTTGGAGTCTACTCTCAAGGCTATATTTCGCTAGATTTTGTGCCGCTTTTTCGACTTTTGGGGTGATTTTTTTTTCTTTTACCTTTTGTTGTTTTTATATATATGCACACAATTCCTGTTATTATCATCAGTTATTATCATGATTTAATCATCATTATTATCGTTATCCATCATCATTATCATCATTATCATTCATTATCATCATCATTATCATCATTATTGCAATTATTATCTATCATTAATTGCAATAATTAATCATTATTAATTGGCAATTATTGCAGTTATAATATTATTTTACATCTATACTAATAACAACTACAATAATATAGTAATACAATGAGAATAACAATAATGAACGTTTTTTATAATCATAAATTTATATCATTATTTTAATTAATAATCGTTATTACTGATTATTACTGTTTATAATGTTATTTTTACAATTAATACTACCAGTAAAACATTAAGAATAATAGATGATTAATAATAACATAGATGATATTATTAACAAGATCATAACAATTCGTATTATTATAATTATACTTATTATTCTTCTTATTGTTATTATTACAGTTCTCATAGATTTTTTGGCAATAATACTAATAATTAACAGTACTATATAATAGATAATAATAATAAATTAATAATAATAATACTAATAATAATAATACTAAAATAAAACAATTTAATACTAATAATTATAATACTAATAATGATAATCACTGATAATAATTGCTAATAATGATAATATATGATAATAGTAATAGATATTACATACTCATCAAATGTTAATCCAACTCTCTTTATTCCTCACTTTTAATCATCTTATTGTCATGATTAATAGAATTCAGGTAATTATTATCATTATTAACCCTAATATTGGCCAGAATCATCAAATGAATGGCAAAAAACGTCATTTTTTGAGTCCTACTCTCACAAGGCTATATTTCGCTAGATTTTGGCCGCGTTTTTTCGACTTTTGGGATTTTTTTTTTCTCTTTACCTATTTGTTTTTATTATATCTGGACACAAATTCCTGTTATTATCATCATTATTTATCATATTATCATCATTTTCTCGTTATCATCATCCAGTTGTGATCCATCATTATCTTCACCCCCCATTATCATCATCATTATCATCATTATTGCAATTATTATCATCATTTATTGCAATAATTTATCATTATCTATTGCAATTATTGCAGTTATAATATATATTTTTACATCTATACTAATACAACCTACAATAATAATAGTTATAATAGACAATGATAATCACAATCATCACCGTTTTTTTATAATCATAAATTTATATCATTATTTTAATTAGATATCGTTATTACTGTAATTATTACTGTTTATAATTGAGTTATTTTTTACACATTATACTACCAGTAAAAAAAAATAATATGATAATATAACAATACTGAATTTATTGAACAATATTAGAACCATTCGTATTTTATAATTATAACTTTATTATTATTATTATTGTTTTATTACAGTTTAATATAGTTTTTGGCAATAATACTAATAATTTAAACGTAATAATAATAATATATAATCATACTAGTAAATAATAATACTCCAGAATATAAAAAAAAAGAAAAAAAAACTAATAATGATGCATAATAATATAATAATATAAGAATTATAATATAATAATGATAGTAATTGACATAATGATCATACTGCTCATAATACTGAATAATAGTAAATCCATATTAATATCATCAATGTGTATCCAAATTCTCTTTATTCTCACTTTTATCATCATTATTGGTCATGATTAATAGAAATTCAGGTAATTCTTATCATTTTACCTGAATAATTGCCAGAATCCTCAAATGATGGAAAAAAAAAACCGCTCATTTTGGAGTCTACTCTTCAAAAGGCTATATTCGCTAGATTTTGCCTGTCGTTTTCGTGACCATATTTGCGGATTTTTTTTCGTTACTTTTTACCGTTTTTTTATATATATGGACACAATTCCTGTTATTAACTCATCATTATTATCATGGATTATCACTCTTATTCACTACTGTTATCAATCATCATTATCATCATTATCATCATTATCATCATCATTAATCATCATTATTCAATTATTATCATCATTATTGCAAGAATTAAATCATGTATTACTTGCAATTATTCAGTTATAATATATTTTTTACATCTATACTAATAACAACTACAATAATAATGGTGAATAACATGATAATAACCTAATGACTAACGTTTTTATATAATCATAAATTTATTATCATTATTTTAATTAATTAGTCGCTTATTACTGTATGTATTGCTGCTCTTATAGAATGCGATGATTCATTTTTGACAATTATAGCAACTGATTTATCGTAAACACATATTATTAAGAACAATTCCGTATATTACTACATCTTATCACTTATTGGTATTATATACATTTATGTTGTATATTATTGTACCAGTGTTATACCATAATAGACCCAGGATGAATATTGTCTCTGGGCAATATAGACTTTACTAATCTAATAATAAATACTTAATGATTAATAGTAAAGTTTATATTATAAAGTTATACAGTTAATCTCAAATGTTCTCTCAAAATTCTCTTTATTCCTCCAACATTTTTAATAAACCGCATAGTGTAATTTATCTGATATCCCACATTCTTTCAAACGGAAGGTGAGGTAGCAAAAACTTACGGTTCCTCATCTCTCGTGACCTGTCAGCTGCGCTACTTCTCAAAAGGCTATATTTCGCTACACAAGAGGGGTTTTGCCGCTTTTGTCGACTTTTGGGATTTGTTTTTGCTCTTTTGACCAGTTTTTTTATCTACTCATTCGCGTAAGACACGAATGTCCCGGGAACAAGTTCCTGTTTCATATGTGGCTATGCTCTATCATCCCTTCATTGATCATGTGATTCGTGCCTATCAATATATACTTAGCGGGAGCTATGCATCACTTCAAGCCATGGGTTCCCTCCGCATTATCATCATTATTCATCACTCCAATTTAATTCATCATTACTTGCAATTATTATCATACCATCTTTGCAACATTAACTTAGGTAGCATGTAATTTATATGCAATTATTAAGCAGTTATAATCTATTATTTTTACATCTATACTACTGTTAACAGCCTTACAATAATAATAGTAAGAACAATGATAATAAACAATATAACGTTTTTTAATAATCATATTTATATCATTATTTTTAGTTCAATATCGTTATTGTACTGTAATTATTACTGTTATAATGTGATTATTTTTACAATTAAACTACCAGTAAAAAGAATAATAATGATAATAACTAACAATAATGAATATTAGTTAACAATATTATAAAATTTCGTATTTTACACCTAATTATACTTATTCTTACATTATTAATTGTTACTATTTACAAATACCTGTATTAATAATAATTATTTTTGGCAATACTAACTAATACTTAAAGTAATAATAAATAATAATGATAATAATAATTAATACTAATAAATAATAATAAATAAGGATAATATGATTAATAATATTAATAATAATCATAATTTATAATAATATTAATGATTAATAATGATAATAATGATAATAATGGATAATAATAATGATACTATATACTAATTAATAATCATCACATGTTATCCAAATTCTCTTATTCTCACTTTTATCATCATTAGTGTCATGATTATATAATCCCCTTCAGGTTAATTATTATCATTATTACCCATAATAATTTGCCAGAATCATCAAATGATGGAAAAACGTCATTTTGGGGTCTACTCTCAAAAGGCTATATTTCGCTTAGAGTTTTGCCGCTTTTTTCGTCTTTTGGGATGTTTTTTTCTTTTATAAACCTTTTTTATTATAATAAATGGACGACATTCCTGTTTATTATCATCATTAGTATCATAATTATCATCATTATTAATCGTAGCCTCATCATTATCATCATATCATCATTATCCTCATCATTATCATCATTTATTGCAATTAGTTATCATCATTATTGCCATAATTCTCATTATTATTGCAATTATTGCAGTTATAATATATATTTTTTAACATCTAATACTAATTAACAACTACAATAATAATAGTAATAACATGATAAGAACAAGTTAATAACGTTTTTATATCATAATTTATAGCATTATTTTAATTAATATCGTTTATTACTGTAATTATTACTGTTATATGATTTATTTTTACAATTATAATACCAGTAAAAAGAATAATATATAATTATAACAATATGATATTATAACAATATTATAAACAATTCGTATATTATAATTATACTTATTATCATTATAGTGTTATTATGACCGTTATATATATTTTTTGGCACATGATATTACTAATATTAAGTAATGCATAATAATAATAATAATAATAAATAGATCTACTAATAATCAAATAATATAATAATATAATAATTATAAATATAATACTGATGATAATGATTATAATAATGTAATAAATGATAATAATAATAATAATAGTATAATATTAGATAATCATCAAAGTTTATCCAAATTCTCTTTATTCTCCCTTTTATCATCATTATTGTCATGATTAATAGAATTCAGGTAATTATTATCATTATTCACCCTAAGAAGTTGCCAGCATCTCAAATGAATGGAAAAAACGTCATTTTGGAGTCTACTCTCAAAGGCTATATTTCGCTAGATTTTGTGCCGCTTCGTTTTCGAACTTTTTTGATTTTTTTTTTTTTGGGATTTTGTTTTCTTTTAAACCTTTTTTTATTATATAGGACAACCATTCCTGTTATTATCATCATTATTCTCATGATTTATCATCATTATTAGTCGTTTTATCCATCATCATTATCATCATTATCATCATTATCAGCATCATTATCATCATTATTGCAATTATTGATCATCATTATTGCATAATTAATCATTATTATTTTGCAATTATTGCAGTTATCAATATATATTTTTACATCTATACTAATAACAACGTACAATATAATAGTAATACACATGATAATACATAGAGTCATAACATAACTGTTTTTATAATTCATAATTTACATCAATTATTTTTAATTAGATACTCGTTTTATTTGTGTGATTATTATCTGTTTATACAGTATAGTGATACTTATTTTGTGGACTCTACAACTTATATACTACCAGTTAAAAAAGATATTTGTCGATATGATAAAAATAACAATAATGTATTATTACAATTTATAACATTCGTATTAATTATAATTTACTTATTATTTTATTGATGTTATTATTACAGTTATAACTTATATATTTTTTGGCAATAATACTAATAATAAAGTACTAATAATAATAATAAATAATAAGTAATAATAACATAATAATACTAATAATAATAATAATATAATACTAATACATAATAATTATCACTAATAATACTGATAATACATGATACTAATGATAATACTGATACTATCATGATATAGTAATAATAGTAATAATCATCAAATGTTATCCTAAATTTTCTCTTTATTCGCACTTTTTAGTCATCCTAATATGTCACATGATTAACTGAATTCAGGTAATTAATTATCATTATTACCCTAATACTTGCCAGAATCATCAAATGAGATGGAAAAACGTCATTGGAGTCCTACCTCTCAAAGGCTATATTCGCTAGAATTTTTTTGCCGCTTTTTCGACTTTTTGGGATTTTTTTTTCTTTTTACCTTTTTTTTTTATTATATATGGACACAATTCCTGGTATTATCATCATATTTATCATGATTATCTCTCACATATATTAATCGTGTTATCATCATCATGAATCAGCATTATTCATCTGTATCATCCATCAATTATCATCATTAATTGCAATTATTATCATCATTATTGCAATATTAATCGTATTAATTGCAATTATTGCAGTTAATATATATTTTTACATCTATACTAATAACAAACTACGATGCGGAGGTAATAATATTAATACACAATGATAATAACACTAATAACGTTTTTATAGATCATAACTTTATATCATTCTTTTATTAATATCGTTATTACTGTAATTTACTGTTATAATGAGTTATTTTTACAATTATACTACCAGTAAAAAGAATATAATGATAATAATCACAATAATGATATTATAACAATATTTATAACATTCCGTATTAAATATTATACTTATTATTATTATTATTGTTATTATTACAGGTTATAATATATTTTTTGGCAATCATACCTCATAATTAAAGTAAATAATAATTAATAATTAATAATAATAATAATAATAATAATACATACTAATAATAATAATAATAAATAATATAAGAATAATACTCATTATAATAATAAGAATGATATAATTATAATAATGATAATAATGATAATAATAATGATAATAGTAATAAATGAATAATCATCAAATGTTACCCAAATTTCTCTTTATTCTCACTTTTTAATCATCATTAGTTGTCATGATTAATAGAATTCAGGTAATTATTATCATTTATTACCCTAATAAAATTGTCCAGAATCATCAATTGAAATGGAAAAAAAACGTCCGTCATTTTGGTAGTCTACGCTCAAAAGAAAGGCTATATTTCGCTATGATCTATTGTCACGTCTTCATAATTCGAATCTTTGGGATTTTTTTGTTTCTAATCTCTAGACCTAACCAGGTTTTGTATTAGTTATCTCTCGTGGACCAACAATTGCCTGTTATGATCATCATTATTATCATGATTCATCATCCATTATTATCGTTATCATATCTTTCATCATTATCATCATTATCATCATCATTATATCATCATTATTCAATTATTATCAATCTTTTGCAATAATTATCCTTATTATGCAATTATTGCAGTTATAATATATATTTTTTTTACATCTATACTATAACAAACTACAAATAATAATATTATAACATGATAATACAATGAATCGCGTTTTATAATCCTAATTTATATCATTATTTTAATTAATAATCGTTAATTACTGTAATTATTACTAGGGGGGAGGAGGGAGGGGGAGGGGAGAGTATAATGATTATTTTTACAATTATGCTACCAGTAATAAGAATAATAATGAGATAATAATAACATAATGCTATTATTAACATATTATAACAATTCGTATTATTATATTAATACTTATTATTATTATTTTGTTAGTATTTACAGTTCTAATATATTTTTTGGCAATAATACTAATAATTAAAAGTAATAATAATAATCATAATAAAATAATAAATAATAATAATAATAATTAATAAAATAATAATAATAATAATAATATAATACTTATCATATAATATGATAATACTGATAATAATGATATCCTGACTAATAAATAATGATAATATAATCATATTAATAACATCAAGTGTTGTTTATCCAAATGCTCTTTATCTCACTTTTATCATCAGTATTGTCATGATTAATAGAATTTCAGGTAATTTATTATCATTATTACCCTAATAATTGCCAGAATCATCAAATGAATGGAAAAAACGTCATTTTGTTGGAGTCTACCTCTCAAAAGGCTATATTTCGCTAGATTTTGCGCTTTTCGCCTTTTGGGATTTTTTTTTTCTTTTACCTTTTTTATTATATAATGACCCCAATTCCTGTTATTATCATCATTATTATCATGATTATCATCATTATTATCGTTAATATCAGCATTATCATCATTATCAAATAATTATCATCATCATATTCATCCATCATATTGCAATTATTTATCATCATATTGCAATAATTATCGTTATTATTGCAATTATTGCAGTTTATAATATATATTATACATCTTACTAATATCAACACATAATAATAGTAATAACAATGATAATAACAATAATCACGTTTTTATAATCATTAATTTCATATTCATTATTTTAATGTAATATCGTTTTATTAACTGTAATTATTAACTGTTATAATGATTATTTTTACAATTATACACCAGCTAAAAGAATAATAATGATAATAATAAACAATAATGATATTATTTAACAATATTATAAACCATTCGTATTATTATAATTTATACTTATTATTATTATTATTGTTATTATTACAGTTCTAATAGATTTTTGGCAATAATACTAATACTTCCAGTACTAATAATAATATAATAAATAATTAATAACTAATAATAAATAATATATAATACTAATAACAATAATAATAATAATAATAACGTCTACATAATAATAATGATAATATGATAATCTAGGTATAATACTGATAATAATAATGCTATAGTAATAATATTTAATAATCATCAAATGTTATCCAAATTTCTCTTTATTCCTCACTATTATCATGCTTAATTGTCATGAGTAATAGAATTCAGGTAATTATTATCATTTATTTACCACTAATAATTGCCAGAATCATCAAATGGAATGGAAAAAACGTCATTTTGGGAGTCTACTCTCAAAACGACTATCTTTCGCGAGATTTTGGCTCGCTTTTTTCGACTTTTGGGATTTTTTTTCTTGTTACCGTTTTTTTTATATATGGAGCACAATTCCCTGTTATTATCATCATTATTATCATGATTATCATCAATCTATTATCGTTTATCATCATCATTATCATCATATCATCATTATCATCATCATTATCCTCATTATTTGCAATTATTATCATCATTTTTAATTGCAACAATAATTAATCATTTATTTTGCAATTATTGCAGTTATAATATATTATTTTTTTACAGCTATACTAATAACAACTACAATAAATAATATAAGTAACAATGATATAACAATAATAACTTTTTTATAATCATAATTTTTATATCCATTATTTATTTAATATCGGTTATTACTGGTAATTTATTACTGTTCTACATGAATTATTTTTTTTTTTACAATTACTACTTACCAGTAAAAAGAATAATAATGATAATAATAACCAATAATGATATTAATTAACAATATTGTTAACAATCGTATTAGTAATATTATACGTATTATTATTAATTATTGTTATTAATTACAGTTTATAATATATTTTTTGGCAATAATACTAATAATTAAGGGTAGATAATAATAATAATAATACTAATAATAATAATAATAATATAATAATAATGATACATATAAATAAAAATAATTATAATAATTACGATAATGATAATAATAATAATAATATAATAGATGATAATAATATGATAATAGTAATGAAATATTAAATAATCATCAACTGTTATCCAAATTCTCTTTTATTCCTCACTTTTATCATCATTATTGTCATGATTAATAGAATTCAGGTAATTATTATCATTATTACCCTAATAATTGCCAGAATCATCAAATGAATGGAAAAAACGTCATTTTGGAGTCTACTCTCAAAAGGCTATATTTCGCTAGATTTTGCCGCTTTTCGACTTTGGGATTTTTTTCTTTTACCTTTTTTTATTATATATGTACACAATTCCTGTTATTATCATCATTATTATCATGATTATCATCATTATTATCGTTATCATCATCATTATCATCATTATCATCATTATCATCATCATTATCATCATTATTGCAATTATTATCATCTTTAAATTGCATAATTATCATTATTATTGCAATTTTGCAGTTATAATATATATTTTTACATCTATACTACATAACAACTACAAATAATAAGTTAAATAACAATGATATAACAATAATAACGTTTTTATAATCATAATTTATATCATTATTTTAATTAATATCGTTATTACTGTAATTATTACTGTTATAATGATTATTTTTACAATTATACTACCAGTAAAAAGAATAATAATGATAATAATAACAATAATGATATTATTAACAATATTTTAACAATTCGTTTTATTATATTATACTTATTATTATTATTATTGTTATTATTACAGTTATAAATATATTTTTTGCAATAATACTATAATTAATAATATAATTATATTAATAATAATAATAATAATAATAATAATAAATAATAATAATAATAATAATCATAATAAAAATAATAATATAATTATAAAAAAATTTGATAATAATGATAATAATGATAATAATGATAATAATATGATAATAGTAAATATTAATATCATCAAATGTTATCCAAATTCTCTTTATTCCACTTTTATCATCATTATTGTCATGATTAATAGAATTCAGGTAATTATTATCTTATTACCCTAATAATTGCCAGAATCATCAAATAATGGAAAAACGTCATTTTGGAGTCTACTCTCAAAGCTATATTTCGCTAGATTTTGCCGCTTTTTCGACTTTTGGATTTTTTTTTATTACCTTTTTATTATATATGACACAATTCCTGTTATTATCATCATTATTATCATGATGATCATCATTATTATCGTTTATCATCATCATTATCATCATTATCATCATTATCATCATCATTATCATCATTATTGCAATTATTATCATCATTATTGCAATAATTATCATTATTATTGCAATTATTGCAGTTATAATATATATTTTTACAATCTATACTAATAACAACTACAATAATATAGTAATAAACAATGATAATAACAATAATAAACGCCCCCCTTTTTTATATATCATAAGTTATATTCATTATTTTAATTAATACGTTATTACTGTAATTATTAATGTTATAAGATTATTTTACATTATACTACCAGTAAAAAGAATAATAATGATAATAATAACAAATAAGGATATTATAACAATAGGATAACACTTCGTTATTGTAGTATAATTTACTTAATTATTATTATTAGTGGCTATTATATTACCAGTGTAAATATAGTTTTTGGCAATAAACTAATAATTAAAGTAATAATAATAATAATAATAATAATAATTAATAATAATAATAATAATAATAATGATAATAATGATAATAATGATAATAATGTAATAATAATGATAATAGTAATAATATTAATCATCATCAAATGTTATTACAAATTCTCTTATTCTCACTTTATCATCATTATTGTCATGATTAATAGAGATTCAGGTAATATGATCATTATTACCCTAATAATGCCAGAATCATCAAAATGATGGAAAAAAACGTCATTTTGGGAGGATCTACTATCAAAGGCTATATTCGCTAGATTTTGCCGCTTTTTGACGTTTTGGGATTTTTGTCTTTACCTTTTTTTTATTATATATGGACACAATTCCTGTTATTACATCATTAATCATGATTATCATCATTATTATCGTTATCATCATCCTTATCCTCATTATATCATTATCATCATCATATTCTCATTATACTAGCAATTATATCATCATTATTGCAAGTATTATCATCGTATTGCAATAATTATCATTTATTATGCAATTATTGCGTTAGTATAATATATCTTTTACAATCTATACTAATAACAACTACAATAATAATAGTAATAACAAGAATATAACAATAATAACGTTTTTATAATCAGAATTATATCTATTAATTAATATCGTATTACTGTAATATTACTGTTATAATGATTATTTTTACAATTATACTACCAGGTAAAAAGAAATAATAATGATAATAATAACAAGAATGATATTATTAAAAAATAGTATAAAAATTCTAGTATAAATTATACTTATTAGTTATTATTATTGTTATATTACAGTTATAAATATATTTTGGCAATAATACTAAGAATTAAATAATAATAATAATAATAATAGTAATAATAATAATATAATAATAATAATGATAAGAATGATAATAATCTAAAAATAATAATAATGAAATAGTAATAATGTAATAAATCATCAAATGTTATCCAAATTCTCTTTATTCTCACTTTTATCATCATTATTGTCATGATTAATAGAATTCTGGTAATTATTATCATTATTACCTAATAATTGCCAATCATCAATGAATGGAAAAACGTCATTTGGAGTCTACTCTCAAAGGCTATATTTCGCTAGATTTGCCGCTTTTTCGACTTTTGGATTTTTTTCTTTACCTTTTTTTATTATATGGACACAATTCTGTTATTATCATTATTATATATTATCATCATATTTCGTTATCATCATCATTATCTCATTATCTCATATATCTCCATATCATCATTATTGCAATTATTATCATCATTATTGCAATATATCATTTTATTGCAATTATTGCAGTTATAATATATATTTTACATCTATACTAATAACAACTACAATAATAAATAGTAAATAAAATATAATAACAATAATAACGTTTTTAATAATATTTATTATTCATTATTTTATTAATATCGTTATTACTGTAATTATTACTGTTAAATATTATTTTTAATTATACTACCATAAAAATAATATAATGATAATAATAAATAATATATTATAACAATATTTATAACAATTATTATTATTATATTATACTATTATTATTATTATGTTATTATTACAGTTATAATATATTTTTTGGCAATAATACTAATAATTAAAGTAATAATATAAATAATAATAATAATAATAATATAATATAAATATAATATAAATAATAATAATAAATATAATAATGATAAATGATATAATATAATATATGATAAATGTATATAATATAATTCTCAAATGTTATCCAAATTCCCTTATTCTCATTATCATCATATATTGTCATGATTAGAATTCTGGTAATTTATCATTATTCCCCTAATATGCCAGAATTCATCAAATGAAGGGGAAAAACGTCATTTTGGAGTTACTCTCAAAAGGCTATATTTCGTTAGTTTTGCCGCTTTTTCGACTTTTGGATTTTTTCTTTACTTTTTTATTATATGGACACATTCCTGTTATTATCATCATTATTATCATATTATCATCATTATTATCGTTATCATCATCATTATCATTATCATCATTATCACATCATCATCATCATTATTACAATTATTATCATCATTATTGCAATTATTATCATTATTATTGCAATTATTGCAGTAATATATAAATTTTACTCTTACTATAACAACTACATAATAATAGTAATAACAATAATAGAACAATAATAACGTTTTTTATAATATTTTTATATCATTATTTATTAATCGTTATTACTGTAATTATTACTGTTTATAATTATTATTTTACAATTATACTACCAGAAAAAATAATAATGTATAAAATAAAATAATATTAATACAATATTATAACATTATTATTATTATTATATTATTATATTATTATTGTTAATTATTACAGTTTATAATATATTTTTGGCAATAGTACTAATAATTAAAGTAAATATATAATATATATAATAATATTATATAATAATAATATAATATACTTAAAAATAATATATAATAATATAATAATATAATATGATAATATAATATAATAATATATATAATATTAATAATCATCAAATGTTATCATTATCTTTATTCTCACTTTTATCATCATTATTGTCATGATTAATAGAATTCTGGTAATTATTATCATTATTACCCTAATAATTGCCAAAATCATCAAAATGAATGGAAAAAACGTCATTTTGGATATAACTCTCAAAAGCTATATTTCGCTAGATTTTGCCCTTATTTCGACTTTTGGGATTTTTTTTCTTTACCTTTTTTTATTATATTGGACACATTCCTGTTATTATCATCTTATTATCATTGATTATCATCATTATTATCGTTATCATCATCATTATCATCATTATCATCATTTCATCACATTTCATCATTATTGCAATTATTATCATCATTATTGCAATTATTATCATTACTTATTGCAATTATTGCAAGTTTATAATAATTATTTACATCTATACTAATAACAACTACATAATATAGTATAACAATAATATACAATAATAACGTTTTTAATCATTATTTATATCATTATTTCAATTAATTCGTTATTACTGTATTATTACTGTTATAATAATTATTTTTTACAATTATACTACCAGTAAAAATATAATATGATAATAATAACAATAATATATTAATAACAATATTATAACATTAGTATTATTATAATTATACTTATTATTATTATATTGTTATTATTACAGTTATAATATATTTTTTGGCAAAATACTAATAATTAAGTATAATATAATATAAAATTTAATAATTAATAATAATAATTAATAACTAATATATAAATAATAAAATAATAAAATAATATAATGAATATGATAATAAAAGTAAATAGTAATAATATTAATAATCTCAAATGTTATCCAAATTTTCCCTTTATTCTCACTTTTATCATCATATTTCATTTTAAGGGAATT
>NW_023661857.1:12500-16921 GCF_015228065.2 Penaeus monodon | reverse complement strand
TTTTTTTGGGGTTGGATTTTTTTTTTTTTTTTTTTTTTTTTTTTTTCTTTAAATTTTATAAAATGTGTATATATTTATTTAATATATATATATATATATATATATATATATATATATATATATATATATAAATATATATTATTATTATATATATATATATATAATTTTACACTTGTATTGATGTATGTGTGTGTGTGGGGTTGTGTTGTGGGTGTATGGGGTGTGGGTGTGTGTGTGTGTCTGTGGTGTGATTTTTTAATATATATAATATATATATTATAATATATATATATAATAGAGAGAGAGAGAGGAAGAGAGGGAGAGGAGAGAGAGAGAGAGAAAACAGAGAGAGAGAGAGACAGATAGATAGATAGATAGATAGCAGATATAAAGAAATAGTATATGTATATATTTAAAAAATTCTATATATACATGTATATAATACAAATATGTAATGTTTTGGGTGTATATATATATAAATATATTATTTTTTTTATATAATATATATTTTAATATATATATATAATAGGGAATATAATATATATATATATATTATATATATATATATATATTTAAATAATGTATACACACACAAACACACCACACACAACACAAATATATGTAATATATTATATTATTATATAATATATATTATATACATTGTGGTGTGGGTTTTGGGTGTGTGTGTGGGTGTGTGTGTGTGTGTGTGTGTGGTGTGTGTGTGTTTTGTGGGGGTGTTGTTTGTGTGTCTGGGGGTTTGTGTGTGGTGTTGTGTGTGTTGTGTGTGTGTGGTGTGTGTATGTGGGGTTGTGTGGTGTGTGTGTGTGTGTGTGTGCTGTTTATATATTAATATTTTTTAAATATATTATAATTAATATATATATATATATAGATGAAGATAGATAGAGAGATAGATAGATAATAGTAGACAGATACAAGGTTAAAATATATGATAAAATTTGTGTGTATATATATTAATATATATGAGAATAGATGATTTTTGATATATATAGATATGGATTAAAGTTCATGGTATAAATATATTTATATATATATATATATATATATATAATAAATAATATATACATTTTAATACAATATTTTTTCATATATTTATATATATAAAAATTTTAAATGGATTAAATGTATATATATATATATATACATATATAAAATTTTTATAAATTATAATATAAGATAACACAAAATAAATATAATTTTATAATAATATATATATATTATGTTATTATAATATATTACAGCCAAAATACATATTTTCCTATATGTATAATATATAATATATATATATATATTATATATTTTAAAATATATAATATATTATATTCCACAATTTATATTATATTGTATACCAATCACACACACACACCCCCCACAACAACACACATACAAACACACACCCAACACACACATGTATATATATAAATATATATATATATTAATATAATATATTGTGTGTGGTGTGTGTGTGTGTGTGTGTGTGTGGTGTGTGTGGTGTTTTTTGGTTGTGTGTGTGTTGTGTGTGTGTTTTTTTGTGTGTGTAGGTAGGGGGGTTCTCTCTCTCTCTCCTCTCTCTTCTTCCTCTTTTCTCTTCTCTTCTCTCTCTTCTCTCTCTCTCTCTCTCTCTTTTCTTGTAATATATATATTATTATATATAAAAAATTTTATATTATATATATATATATATATTTTTAATATACGTGGGGTTGTGTGTATATTGGGGTGTGTGTATGTATGAAGATATAAAATTGTATACATATACATATAATTTTAATATATTATATTTTTAAATATATATATATATATAATATATATATATATATATAAAATATATATAATACATATATATATATATTATAAATATATATATATATATATTATATATACCCCACACACACACACACACACACCACAAACAACACCCACAACACACACACACACACAACACACATTTTATATATATATTAAATATATATATATAATAATAATATTTTGTTGTGGTGTGTGTGTGTTGTGTGTGTGTGTGTGTGTGGTGTGTGTTGTGTGTGTGTGTGTATGTATTATGAATAAACACAAACACACACACAAACACACACATATTATGGGGCCTGTGTTTTTGTGCTGTGTGGTGGTGTGTGTGTGCAGTGTTGTTTGTGTGTGTGTGTGGGGTGTGGTGTTGTGTGTGGTGTGTGGTGTGTGGTGTGTGGGGGGTGTGTGTGTGTGTGTGTGTGGGGGGGGGTGGGTCCTCCTCTCTCTCTTTTCTCTCTTTTCTCTATATATATATAATATTTATATATATATATATTATATATATTATTTATGGGTTTTGGTGGGTTGTGTGTGGTGTGTGTGTGTGTTGTGTGGGTGTGTGGTATGTGTGTGTTTGTGTGTGTGGTTTGGGGTGTGTGGGGGTTGTGTGTGGTTGTGTGTGTGTGTGTGTGTTTGTGTATTGTGTATTGTGGCGTGTGTGTGGACTTTTATTATTAAATACATATATATATATATATAATATATATAATATATATATATTTTAAAATATGTATGTATTTTATAATATATATTTTATATATATATTATAATATATATAGAGAGAGAGAGAGAGAGAGAAGAGAGAGAGAGAAACAGATAGATAGAAGTAGATAGAAGATAGGAAATTAAAGATTATAATATATATAATATAATTATATTAATATATATAATATATATAAAATATTTTAAAATTTTTATATTATATATATATATAACAAAAATGGTGTATATGTTATGTATATATAAATAAATAAATATAATATATATATATATATATATTAAATATATATATATGGTGATGGAAGCGAGGGTGGGGGTAGCCTAGTAGGTTAAGTGTTTGCATGCCTTTTCCGCTTGCAGCTTCCACCCGGGCTACCCCAGTGCAAAAAAAGGGAGCAGCTTCTGCATAAGTCTCCCCTGCCAGGTCACCCCTCTCCAATTAAGATTTCTGCAGGCCTCCTGGGGGGCCCCCCCTGGGTAACTGGGTCCCTTGCGGCCCGGGCAAAAACTGTGGGGGATTTCCGGAGCAGAGGAGGCCCCCCAGAGGTACGGAGTTAGGCCCCCCGGGCGTGTGGACACGTCTGGCTTCGTACCAATCCTGCCCCCTAGCCCCCCTGGGTAAGGGGCGGCCCGGGGGGGGGGGGGCCTTGAGCCTCCCCCCCCCAAAATGCCCCCTTGGAACGGAATAAATGGAAATGCGGGGAGGAGGGGTTTTGGTCCCTCCCCCCGAAGAAAGGCGGGCTGGGGGGTCCGTGGGAGGGAAAATGGGGGGCGAGGATTGGAACGGAGTTATTTCCCGCCTGCCCCCCGGCAGGCCCCAACCCACCATAAAGCTTGTGGGGAAACCCCTGGGGAAACCCCCAAAGGGGATAGGGGGCCCCACAGCCTACCGCCCCCCTTTATTTGGGGCTGTTTTGGCGGGGGGGGCAGAGGTGGCGTGCACCCGGGAGTGACCCCCCGAGGTTAACCTCAGGCGTGCTTTCGGGAGGCGTTTGGGAACACCCCGGTCCTTGGGGCAGGATGAGGGGTTACCTCTGCTATCGGGGGAAAATTGAAGGACTGGGGTTGGGTGGCTGCCCTCTCAGGGGTGAGAAGATGTAGCGGCACGACAGTGGGGTGGTTACATACTACGGGTCGGGCCCCAGCGATGGTCACCACCCCCAGGGTGTAGCCATACCCTCTCCAGTGACTTCAGCCTGCGGAGTCAGGGACACCGGTTGATGAGCGTATCGGGCATTGGGGACTGAAGCATGCTTTTGGTTCTTGTCTCTTTTTGCGTATACGTCCTACGTTTACATAAAACGATGTGAAAAGGCTTCTCGCCAAACTCGCATCTGGGCAGACGATTCCCCCCGGGGGGAACATTCGCATTTCTGGGGACTTCAATGGGTACCCGGGTTGTGACCGAGCTGGCTACGAGATGTCTGGGGCCCCAGGCTCGGGAGCTGATCCCAGCACGGAATAGCCTCCTTCCCCGGGGATTTGCTGGGCCCCAGAAAATGAGGATTCGGGCCCCGGGTCCAGCGCTCCAACCGCATCGCTGGATTTGGGTACAGCGATACGGGTAATGGGGCCCAAGGAGATGCCCACATTTTTCAGACGCGATGGGGGCCCTCCAGAATGCGGGGTTTCCCGGAGGCTGAGTTCTTGGCCCGACCATAGGCTTGGGTACCTGCGGGTCCACTTCAAAAATCCCGCCCCTCCAGGGGCCCCACCCAAAGGTGCTTCATTGGACAGACAAAGGGAGGAGGAGGTTCCCCGTGGGTTCCCCACGGCAGTCTTGCCCGACTCACAAAAAACCAAAAAACCCTGCGGCCCCCAGTTGTTTGGGGGAGTCCTTCAAGCGCAAAACACTCGAAGATCAGGAGTCCATG
>NW_023661857.1:5000-7500 GCF_015228065.2 Penaeus monodon | reverse complement strand
TTTTTAAATTATATATTAGCATATAATGTGTGATATTATATGTATATAAAAAAAAAATTTTATATTATTATAATTTTATATTATATTATATATATATATATATATATATAAATAAAAGGTATGTAATATAATATATATTTTAAATTTTTATATAATATATTTTAAAATTTTATATAATGTATACATATATAAAAGGAGAGAGAGACAAAATACTTTTATATGTTTAATATGTACATATATATATATATTATTTTATTATATATATATTATATATATATATTATAAAAATATGTATATATATATACAATGGGGGGCCGTAATTTTTTATAAAATAATAGAGAAGTAGATATTTTTCTATTCAGATGTAATAAAATATGTAGAGTATTTTTATAAAAATAATAAATATTATATTATATATAAAATTATTAATATATATATGTATGTATATATAAACATATAAATGTTATTTGTCTCTTCTCCTATATTATGTATACATTTATATATTATATATATATTATAATATATATATTATATATATATAAAACCTTATAGTTATACATAATATAAATATATAATATTATATTATATATATGTATCCCTTTATAAATATATATATATATATCATCATCATAAAAAGGGGTAACGCCGACGGGGCGCAGGGCCCCGCATCCCCCTTTTCGCTTCCACCCCACGGGGGTCCCTCGAGGGAGTCTCCAGGCAGGCACGGCCCCATCTCTAGTTCCTCGCGACAGGTCTCGTCGAGCTCCCCAAAAGCCATGATCTCCTAGGACGCCCACGGGTCTCCCCCCCCAGGGTTGTCTCGCAGAGAGAAAACCCTGTGGGCGGGGCGTCCATAGGGAGGCGAGTAGGGGCCATAAGCCTGATTTGGCGACCCCGGGTTTTATGCAAGTAAAAGGTCCCATCCCCAGTTCACGGTGCAACCCCCGGGTTGGAACGTGGTCTCCCAAAACTGTACCCATGACCCCGGCGAAGGGGTTGTTACAAAAGGCATCAAGGCGAGACTCCAAGGATGGATAGCGTCCAGGTTTCGTTTCCATAGAGCAAAACGGGGTACAAGCCTTGAAGCAGCAGTTTGGTCCTTTGATGGGTACCAAAATTCCCCAAACGCTTTGTTGACGAGTTCATGGTCCTGTTCCCAGACCAATCCGTTACTGATTTCCCTGGTCTGACAACCCAGAGATATGGACACGCTACCAAGGTTGTAAAAATTTCGTGACTTCAACGTCCTCGCCGCAAGAGGACGATTGAACGGGTTCCCCTAAAAGGCCCCCAAAGCCTGAATTTGGTTTTGGGTCCAGGAGACCTTAGGCCTAGGGGCTTGCCTCATTGCTAAATGCATAAAAGAGCCCCCACAAGTGACCCCAAGGACCAGATAGGATGGCAACATCGTCGGCAAAGTCAAGGTCCGGCCCTTTAATATTGCCTAGTGTGCTCCGCATGACTTTGGCTAGTAGCTCTGCCCTTTACCGCCCGAAAGTGTTGAAAAGTGGGGTGCGGGGACACAGCTTGCCTCCCCCAAATTTAACGGGGAAGAAGTTGACATACCCCCACCACACTTTACAGCATTCAGTACAGTATAGGGGCTGCTACGGGCCCAAAATCTGTTTTGGAAATTCCCCTGAGCTCGGGGATCTCCCATAGCGTTCCCGTGCCCCGAGTAAAACGCCTTCTTGAGGTCGATGAGGCTGAAAAAACCACGACCAAACCACGACGGGTTCCAAAATTACTCGAAGCGCTAGATAGGTCTATTTTGGGGCTTTCCCGGAGTAAATCCCGAGCTCCCGGGCTCTGGGCCTCAGTAGGGGTTTTCGGGGTCCTTTTAGAAGAATGTGGGCGAGAAACCCTTTCGGTAGCGAGCAGTGTAATGCCCGGTGTTTCTACAGTCCCCCTCGATCCCCTTCCCCTTCCAGAGAGGGGTGACAGCCCCCAGAGGTAGGGGGAATGGGGCCAGACTGCCAAAAGGCAGTCAGGGGCTGATGCAGGCCCGAGCCCTAGGTTTACCCCCCGCCTTAGCAGTCACAGGGAATTTACATATGCCTGCCCGCTTTCCACTCTTTAGCTTGGAAACGCCCGCCAATCTGTTATGGTAGGAGGGTTTCCCGCGATGGGTGGGCCGGCACAGGCCTAGACTCGCTTGCACCAAGTAAGGGAGGGTCACTGGTAAATGTTCAAAAAATCAGCCCAACGTTCACGAACCCCAAAATGATCTGAGATGATCCGTCCCTCCGTGATCGGACTGCAGATCTTTGGGGAGGGCTTAGAGTTTAGTTTTTCAGGCTTTGGGAGGAGGGCGAAAGGGCATTTACAAGAAAATGGCCTTCGACCTCCTCAGCAAGATTTCCCGAGAACTGTTCCCTTTTCCCTTCTCAGCAGGTCCCAGCCCTACGCCCATGGAACGACGAAGACTTGATTCCCCTTCAGCCGAGCCTTTCGACACGCTTTATGGGCCCTAAAGTCTCCCGGGGGATGGTATTCTGCC
>NW_023661856.1:10000-12500 GCF_015228065.2 Penaeus monodon | reverse complement strand
CTTTTGGCTTTGTGTCTCTATTTGCTGTGTACACTTCTACGATGTTTGCAAACTCAATGTGAAAGAGGCGTTCTATGCCCAACTCTCAACTGTGGCGACAATTGTCCCCGGCGAGACATTCGCATTGTTCTGGGCGACTTAAATGCAGTATCTGGCTGTGATCCAGGTGGGTATGATGGACTGGTTATTGGGCAGAGCTACTCCCAAAAAATTCATTGTGTAGCAACACTGGGCAATATCCAAAGGGCTCATACTTAACTTTTTCCAATGATGTGCTATCCTATCCGAGTCTCGGTAATCACCAATGGCGGCTCTTGAAGTATTTAGCAATGGGCCTAGGGGGTTCCTGACCAAGACCAAAGTTCGGGGACTTTGGGGGCCCTGTTGGGGGAACCTGTTAGTCGATCCATGTTTGTGGTGGGACGTTAAAATCACAGAGAGCTTCTTACCTTGTTAGCATAGTCCAACCCTTGGGCTTCGAAAAGAAATCAGTACCTATGCAGGAGGCCCAAGCCCGGTTTTTCGGGGCTTGATGCTGCCAGTTTTGCTCTGTAGTCTCGTCTGGATGCCTTTTGTAAAAGTCTCTTCGCCGGATCATGAGGTCAATTGGAAAGCCAGGTCCCCCCAAACGGTACACCATGAGATGGCTTTGGTACCTGTTACTTGAAATAAGGGGTTTCCCAACTCAGGCTAATGGGCCCCTGCCCATCACGTTGTCTTTCGGGAGACAGCTTAGGTGGAGGAGGCCCTTTAAACGATCTGGGGAGGTCATGGTTTGGGCAGGTCGATGGTTTCGTCCGAGGAGTTAGGAGAGGGCCAAAGGTCTGCGTGAGACTCGCCATGAGGGACCCTCGGTCTGGAAGCGAAGGGGGGATGCGCCATGCCCCCCCAAATGGTGTTAGCCCCTTTAATGATGATGATATAAATAATAATATATTATATATAATAATATATATGTATACACATTATATTAAGTGTATATATATATATGTATATGGGGCCGCGGGGGCCCGAGGGGTTGAGCATCGGATCAAGACTGGTTACGGGCCAATCTGAGTTCGGGGCTGATCCCCGGGCCGGCACGTTGTTCCCATGGAAAGGAAACTTCACCTCGAATCCCTACCTAGCCCTTTCAGTGACGGGCCTAGAATTGAGATGGTTTTCCGATAAAACCCGGGCGGGAAAGGGAAGGCAAAACCCCCGCTAAATTTGGGAAGAAAAAACATGGAAAATCATGATCCCAACATCCCCGTAGGGCAGGGCACTTTAGGGAAAAAAAAAAATATATTATAATATATATATATAATATTTTATATATATTAAAATATAAAATTAAGGAGGAGGAGAGAAAGAGAGAGAGAGAGAGGGGGAGAGAGGGGGAGAAGGAAGGGGGGGAAGAGAGAGAGGGGAGGGGAGATTAAAGAGAGAAAGAGAGAGGGGGGAGGAAAAGAGAGAGATGGAGAGATGTAAAAAAATAATATTAAAATATATATATTATAATATAATATATATATAATAAAATTTTATATTAAAAAATTTTATATTTTATAACATATAATAATATTTTATATATTAAATTTTTATATATATTTTAAATTTTAAAATTAAAATAATATAATATTATATTTTTATAATGGGTGTTATTGTTTAAAAACACATATATTATATATCTAATAATACTAAGTGTATGTGTTTTGGGGACGCACATCACATATCTTCATATCTAAAATAATTTGCAAGATAAACACATTTCCCCGACATCTTCGTTATATTTTTTTAAAACAAAAGTTGATTTGCTGGGGCTTGGTTACATATCTTGCTAACGCTTTTAAATTCGGGTAACAATTCGCCAACTATAAAGAAAAATGAAAAATATGCGAATACGGATCCAAAGGAGTTCTCGAAACCGTTTGCTCAAAAATTTTTTGAGAAAGGTTTTGTTTGGGTTACAATTCTTTTGAAAAATATACATCGATCACTTAAATCCACTCCACCAAAAAGATAAATACATAAACAAAATATATTTTGATGGCTATATTAAAATGGAAGTTTTAAAATTTAAAAAAACTTAATAAAAAGCATTGAGGCCCTTGTCTAGAAAAGTCTTTGGAATTGCATTGTTTCGACTCTTTTCTTTAAGCATTTTCCTAAATTTGTAAAAATTTTATCACTTCCCCTTTTTTCGTGGCTCAAGAATTTTTCCAAAAAGGAGGAGATTTCCCTTTTTCCTGACAACCTCTATTGGAACGCCCGGTCTTTTATATCTCCCAGAAGGATATACAGAATTTTATCACCCCGCCTCATGACCTCATGGTTATTAAACCGAAAACTTCTTTGTTTCTTTTAGGGCAATGACATGAAAACAAAATGGTGACGAAAAAAGGAGTAGAAAAGCGGGGGCAAGAGACGATGAAGGAAAACACGCCCCCAAAAAAGATTTTCAGACCGTCATTTAAAGAAAGGGGAGCAAAGGGGAGAGTTTCCTGTTTCTTTGTTTGAC
>NW_023661856.1:0-7500 GCF_015228065.2 Penaeus monodon | reverse complement strand
TTTCCTCCGTGAATCTCATATTATTATTTTAAAACAGTCAAGATAATGAACTCCTTCACTTTTTCCCAATCATTCCATTATTGGACAGTTCATCTTTGTTCATTGCCGGTTATTTTGAATTTTATATTTTAGTTTTCTTGGCATTAAAAAACAAGCCCCCCTTTTCGTTTGTTTCTCTAACTTTTTTAAAATTTTGTTGTAGTTCGTGATACGCTGGCAATCAAAACTATATCACGCTACCTCAATTGTATTTTGTATCCTCCAACATCCACGTTCCTTAAAAATTCCTGGGAGCACCTCTCATAATTGTTTCAGAAATATATTAAAGAGGTGCGGAGACAGAATGCAACCTGTCATACTCCTTGTTTGACTTCAAAACCATTCTTTTAACCCCCATAAGTGGTTCTTACAGTGCTTTTTTTGGGTCATACATGGCTTTATTATTTTGGTGATGGTTTTGGAAACTTCATATCGTTCATTTTATTCCAGAGGATATGTGACAAAGCCCAAAAAGCTTTCACTTAACGATGAAACACAGGATGGGTTTTTTTGTGTTCTTTTTTTTTCTCATATAATTTTAAATTTAGAATCGGGTTTTCTGGTCCCTTTTTCCCAGGGGAAAACCTGCTTGTTCGTCTAAAATTTCCTCTCTTAATTTAACTTCATTCTTTTCAGCAATAATGTTCAACAAAATTTGCTGGTGATTTATTAATGAATTTTCCTATTTTTTGTTGCTTTGGGAGTGCTCACTTTTTTTAAGAGGGGAGAAAAGACGTTTTTACCCATTTTCTGGCCATTTTTTCTTTCCCATTTTTTTGTACAGATTTGTGAAGAAGTATTAAAACACTTTCGCCAGCATTCTTAATAGTTCTGTTTATTTCATTACTCCGGGGCTTTGTTATTTTTTACTTCTTTTAGGGCTTTTATAACTTCGTTGCAGTGGCGGGGTTTCATTTTCGTTGTATTGAGTCAAATTTAATTTTGTGTTATTTCTTTATTCTTTTTTATGGTTGGAACAATTTTGATTCCATCAATCTTTGACTTCTTTTCCATCACATAAAAAAAAGTCCATCTTCAGTTTGTAGTGTCCATTGTAGGTTTAAATTTTTGTGTGTTTCGTTATTTGGTAGAGTTCTTTGTTGTCTTTTTGATAGAACAGTTTTCAATTCTTGGCAATGTTCTTTTAAAATTTTTTTCCTTATCTTGTCGCAATAATTTTAAAAAAATTTTTTGTTTTTTTTGGGGTTTTTTTAAATTGATTATTGATCCCCCTTTTTTTTGGGCTCTTTTTTTCAATTCATTTTTAGGTTTTTTCAATATCCGGGGGGAATTTGCTTTTCTTTTTGGCGAAAATTTTCTAAAGCAGTGTAAGGAGTTCTTTTCCTTCTTCCCCAACTCATTTGGTGTTTTATCATTTTACATGTTTGAGTTTTTCAAATTTTTTTTGACACTGAATCTGAATTGGTTTAAAGATTTTTTGTATCGAGCTTTAGAGGTGGTGTTGGACGCTCCATCTTTTTAAGTCTTATTTTAAAAGCGAATTTAGTAGTTGGTGGTCCGTTGCATGGGCACCAGGTCTTGTTTTGGCATTTTTTTGCAATTTTTCCATTTTGTTCAGCACAATGTAGTCAATTTGGTTGCGGTTCTTTTGTCTGTAAAAACCCGTGAAAGAAATATTATACACTTTACATAATTTATTTATACATATATATTTATCTATTTATTTTATACTTTAACACACCACGGCGCGCACGCACAACAACCACACACACCAAACACACACAACACAACCACAACACCCACACCCCAAACACCACCCCACACACACACACACACACACACATACACACACACATTATATGTGTGTTTGTCTTATGTATTATGTGTAAGAAAGGGATAAGTCATTGCAAGTTTTAGCCCCCCCGGGGCTATCCCATAAAGGGAGCCCGGCCTGTGTCGACAAAGCCGACTCTCTAAACGTGGTCGGGGTGACTCGGTGGAATAGTTGTGGTGCATGGCGTGTACATAAGCACAATTTGTGTAACCCATTAACAAATACAACATCTTATGATTGTGCTCCTCTGTATAAAGAGTCAAAGCCCTTTATAAGTACTATGATACCCCACAAAACCCCTTTGTAAAAGATCCTTGCTTCCAGAGTGTGGTTTGTATGGGGTGTGTTGTGTGTGTGCATTTGTGTTATTTACATACAAATAAATATGTGTGTTTCTGTGTTTTTATGAATTATATTATAATATATATATAAATTATAATATATATTTATACATATTGCATATATATTATTTTATATATATATATAATATTATATATTATAATATATGCAATATTTTTATTATATTATAATTATATTATATATATATAATATATATATATATTATATTATCTTTTTCGGTTTGGTTTATGTTTGGCCGCCGTGGCCACCAGATACTAATTGTATTTTATGTTGTGATATCTTTGGAGTGATACTGGTAGGGGGCCCCAGTTCTTTCCCCGGAGAAATGCCGGGGGTTACCTTTTTGGGAATCATTTTTCTCTATCCGAATTTTGGGGCCGCACTGACTTGGGTGGCTTCCCCCCCAGTGGCTAGGAGGCAATCGAGGTGAAGTTTTCCTTTCCCAAAGGGAAAACGCGCCGGCCGGTGACACACACACACTACAACACAAACACGCACGCAACATATATACACAATACATTACATGTACAACACATACACATACGCATAAGTACACATACATATACACTACATAACACATACACATACAAACACTTACACACCACTCTCCTTTTTTCTCTCCTTAGAAGTAACACACTCACACACACTATATATTATAATTTTGGTGTGTGTATGTGTGTGTGCTGTATGCTGCAGGGGGTGTGTGTGTGTGTGTGCGTATATATATATATTATATATATTTAAAATATATAATATAATATAAATATATATAAAATTGTTATACAACATATCTATCTCTCTCTCTCTCCCTCCTCCCCCTTTTTATATATATATTATTATATATATATATATATATATATTTAAATTTATTTAAAAGACCCGCCGCGATATCCCGAGGTTAAGCGCTGGACACACAAAAACACGCGCGCACCACACACACAACTCACCGAAGCACGCCACACCTACACACGAACGCACGCCACACCACACACACACACACACACCTAAACACACACACACAACTCACACACCACCACAAAAATTATTTAAAAACCCGGCGCGTGTCACATACGCGCGCGGGCAATGTATGGTGATGGGTACAGCGACTTTGGGGTGTGCACTTGCACTGATTTTTAAATAATTTTTGGGAAATCGAACCAAGATACGTAAGTTCCTTGGGCAAGGAACTTTTCTTCGATTGCCTTTTTAGCCCTGGGGGGCAAATCAGCCCAAGTCCCGGCTGGTCCCAACCCGGATAAATAAAGAATGTTACCCAAAAGGTACACCAGCACTCTCCGTGGAAGAATGGGAACCCCCACCCCCTACCATCCAACATATCACAACTGAAAAGTACAATTAATATCTGCTGTGAAACCCCGGGGGCTCAAACTGAACCTCCGTTAAAAAAAAAAAAAAAACAATACCCTATGCAAGTGCGTGGATTCATCCCTGAAAACCAAGAATCGCGCGCTAATGTGAAAACACGCGCTGATTTACATAATTTTAGGGTAAATCGAACCTAGATCGTGAAGTTCCTTGGGGAAGGAAAATTCACCCGATTTCCTATTTAGCCACTGGGTGGGCAAGCCGCTGAAGTCGTGTGGTCCCAAGCCTGGATAAATAAGAGAATGATTACCCAAAAAGGGAACACCCCGGGACTCTCCGTGGAAAGGAAATGGGGGCCCTATCACACTCATCCAGGATCATCATCACAACCAAATGAAAGTACAATTAAATTCTGCTGTGACCCGGGGGCTGAAACATTAAAAACCCACCGTTAATAATAATAATAATAAGTAAAATAATTTTTAAAATATAAAATTTTAAAATTATATATATATATTTTATATTAAAAAAACCGCGGTGGCCCCATAGTAGAGCATCGGACCAAGACTGGGACGACGGCAACTGGTTCGAGGGTTCGAGTCACCGGCCGGTGCGTTGTTTTCCCTTGGGTAAGGAACCACCTGATTGCCACCTAGCCATGGGTGGCCAAGCCAGCCCAATCAGTCTGGTTCCTAAATCGGATAAAAAGAAGAGAACGATTACCTAAAAAAGGTAACACCCCGGCACTCCGTGGAAAGAAATGGGGACCGTACCCCGGGGGCTCAAATTTTTGAACCTACCCTTTAAAAAAAAAAAAAAAAAAAAAAAAAAAAAAAAAAAAAAAAAAAAAAAAAAAAAAAAAAAAAATTATAATAATTTTATATAATATATATAATATATATAATATTTTTTGTGTGTGCAATGTATATTAATACATACATATACATATTTTCACACACAAAACCCCATACACGCAACAAAATATATAACCCCCTACATACATACAACATACATTTATATTGTATAGCACGAGTATATTTATGTGTATATATATATTATAATATATATTTTATATATATATATATATATATCTTTTATATATATATATATAAAAATTATATTTTTTTTTTTTTTTTTTTTTTTTTTTTTTTTCAAAAGCCCTTCATTCCACTGCAGGACTAGGCCTCTCTCAATTCACTCGAGAGGTTTTAAGGGAGTGCCACCTTGCCTGATTTTAATTTCCCTTCCTAAACAACCGGTTTTGTGCCACGGCGGGGACTTCCCCTACGACACTTGCGTTTTGACTTTTCAAGGCGATAGGTGTTTTCTAGGAGGGCAACGAGGTGATCCTTTCCCAAAGGGAGCAACCCCGGCCCGGGGACTCGAACCTCGAACTAGATTGCCGCCCTGACAATCTTGAGTCCCATGTCTAACCCGGGCCCCCACGGCCTATACTTTTCTATATATTATCATCTATCTACTATAATATATTATAATATATATATATATAATATATAATAGTTTGGTTAAAAAACAGACCAAACATTCACGCGGCAATCTGAGTTCGAGTCCCGGCCGGCGCTTTGTTCCTCCGGCAAGGAACTTCACCCCGATTGCCTCCTACCACTGTGTGGGTAAAAAAGCCCCAAATCAGTGCGGTCCCGAAAACCCGGGTGAAAGAGATGGTGACTCGATAAAAACACCGGGCGGAAGGCAACGGCAAACCCCCGCTGTAAATTCTAAGAAATCATGGAAAACCATGATTGCCAACGTCCTTGTGGGGAAGGGCACTTAAAAAAAAAGAATTTTTTTGCGGGGGTGTGTGGGTGTACAAGATCCATCGCTGCATGGAGAAGGGGGCCTGCGCAGGGCAATGTTTTCTTCATTTTTTTTTCGCCCCAAACATTGACTTACCCTTCTTTCTTGATGGTGAGCGTAAGTACAATGTCATTTTGGGTAAAAGCATAGCCTATGGGTCATCCTAAAATTTTTTCGCCAGAAGAAAGAATCAATAATGGGGCCGTCTATATATAAATATATATATTATATTATATATTATAATATTAATATATAATATATAATATATATATTATATATTTTTTTTTTTTTTTTTTTTTTTTTTTTTTTTTTTTTTTTTTTTTTTTTTTTTTTTTCCACAAGGACGTTGGTGTTCGGGTTTTTCCCGATTTTTTGACAATTAGAGGGGGGGTGGTTTGCCGTTGCCTTTCCGCCGGGGTTTTTATCGAGTTACCACTCTATTTACCCCGTTCTTGGGGCCCCCACTGACTTGGGCTGGCTTGCCCACCCAGTGGCTAGGTAGGCAATCGAGGTGGAAATTCTTGCCAATGGGAACAACGCGCCGGGGTGACTCGAACCCTCGAACTCAGATTGCGTGTACAGTCTTGATTTCAAATGCTCTAACCACTCGCCACCGGTTTATAAATATATATATTTTATATAATATTATACTATATATATATAATAAAAATATATATATATGTATAATATATAATATATATATATATGGCAATCTGAGTTCGAGGGTTCGAGTCACCGGCCGGGGGCGTTGTTCCCTTGGGCAAGGAACTTCACCTCGATTGCCTACCTAGCCACTGGGTGGCCAAGCCACCCAAGTCAGTGCTGGTCCCAACCCCGGATAAAATAGAGAGAATGATTACCTAAAAGGAAACACCGGCACTCTCCGTGGAAGGGACTGGAGACCGTACCACGTACTCACACCAAGAGCATCACAACATGAAAACTACAATTAAGTATATATATATATATATATATATATATAATAATATATATATATAATAATATATTATATATATTATAAAATAATTAATATATATATAATATATATATTTTATAATATATAGAAAATATATATATATATATATATAGTATATATATAAAATATATAATTATATATAATATATATATAATATAATATATAATATATACAATTAAGTATCATGCTGTGACCAGGGCGGCTCAAACATGAACCTACCGTAAAAAAAAACAAAAAAAAAAAAAAAAAATTATATTTTTAATATAAATATTATATATATATATAATATATAGAATATATATATATAATAAAATTATTATATAATGTAAAATATATGTATGTAGGTGTGTGTAGTGTGTGTAGGTGTGGTTAGGGGGGTGGTTTGTTTGTAATGTGTCACTGATAATTGATAGCATCTTAAAATTTTAAGTTTAATCACCCGTTGCCTTGTGCTCTTCAGTCCCATACGCGAGCGTGAAAGAGAAGTGGTGATGTTCGCTGGCGTGCTCGCGTCCCTCATTGCGGGCGTATGCATGCCGGCCATGTGTTCATTCTCTTTTGGCGACGTCACGGACGCTTTCGTCTCAATGACCTGCTTACCAGCATTAATAATGAAACCCAATTTTCGGCAATCGTAGCTGCAAATCCCGATATTTGGGGAATGCGACGATCGATGAGTAAGTGTCATGTGTCTCGTTTAAATTATTTTTATTTGTTAAGTATTTATAGTTCGTTTTTTGTTGATGGTCTCGTTGGGGGAAAACAAGTATGTACTTTAGGGAAATTATGATATTAAATACCTGCGCCTACTTTCCCATTTCGATCTATCTCCATTGCTGTATGTATACATATGTTTACATTATTCCTCCCCCGTTTGCTTTCGAATTCATCCAGTACATTACAGCCTCGTATGGCATCGGGACTTCTTCCAAGAGATCGTGAAATTCGGGGCCGCACCTTTATCATCGGAGCTGTTCAGATGGTCATAGGGATACATCTTCGTCGCGTCCATGAACTACGCGGCAGAAGGACAAGGTGAGGTTCCGCACACTTGCCCTGATTGACAGCTTCAGTCCGCTTCCTGATGACTTTATTTACTGTGGTTGACTTTTTTTATATAATATTACTTTTATTCATTGGTTCTGTAATTGAATAATCTATTTTTACGAAGTTTTGACTTAATTCG
>NW_023661855.1:15000-16925 GCF_015228065.2 Penaeus monodon | reverse complement strand
GTGTATCTGGTGTGTGTGTGTTTTTGTATAATATATTTGTTCATTGTTTATCATTTTTTTATATTTTTCACTTCATGCGTGTGTACAAAGGCGGTTTTTGATTTGTGATGGGCTTTGGGCCCGATGGTAAGACGAGGCCTCCAAAAAAATTCTTTTATTGGCCTTACATTGCATTTTGATTAAAACGTCTTGCTCTTTGTAAAGTGCTACGTTAACTTTAAAAACAAGATTTTTTTCATATAATTAATATAGCTTCAATTACGGCTTCGTGTATGTTATTTTAAATTCACATTATAAGATAGACTACTAGCAAAAATAAATCCGCATTTAGCTCATTGCCCCAAGTTGGTTTTTTTTTCGAAATTATGTGTAATACATGAGGCTATTTTGGATATATCAAAGGGGGGAAAATAAAAGATTATTCAAATTTTAAATATGAAAATTAAGAAAAAAATATTTAGCGAAGCATTTTGAAAGAACAATTGACAAATAGTTCATTTCGTGTTGCTTTTAAAAGTTAACATCGAAAAAGGAGGGGGGAGAAAGGAGAAGGGGAAGAGAGGAAGGTGGATCGGGGGAAAGGGAAAGTGAAGAGATGAGGTAATCTGGGAATGGGGGAAAGGAAGAGGGAAGGAGGGTTGGTGGGAGGATGGGACACGGGGAAACGTATGTAAAATACCTGCAGTGCTTGTTCATTAATTTGTTAAGGTTGCAGCGATAAAAGGTTATCGGTTATTTCAAAAATAGCATAATATTATGTTTATATATATAATATTTTATATTATAAATATATATATATATATATATATATACATATATGTATGTATGTATGTATGTATAACATAGGGTAAGGTTTATGTAGCGCATACAAAACGCAAAGACGTAAAGTTGCAGCTCCGCATCTCCTGATTTCTCTCACGTTATACAGGCTGACGCGCTAATCATGCGTGAATCATTAAAACGTTATTCACAGCGCAATCTCTACTTTGATTTATGTCTTCCCATGCCCAGCCTGGGCAGGAAATGCCCTCTTGTTCGCGACGTCCAATTTCTGAAAAAATGCCTCGGCTGTCAGAATATGGCAGAAGAACCTTGGACGTTCCGTCTCGATGCCTGCCTATGGGGCCCAGGGCTCTCGGCCGGCGTGATGAGCACCCTCTACGAAATCTTTGTGAAGGAAATTATCATGCGTATTGAGGTAAGTATGTATGGTAGACGGACTGCTGTTTTTTTTTTTGTAGATGTTAGAAATATATGTATATAGACATGAATATGTGTCTATCAAATCCCCCCTCTCTCTCTCTCTCCTCTCTCTCTCTCTCTCTCTTTCTCTTTTCTCTCTTCCCTTTCTCTCTCTCTCTCTCTCTCTCTCTCTCTCCTCTCTTCTCACAAATATTCCAAAGAATAATATCTTGGGGGAAAAAAAAAAAAAATCCATACGAGTATATATACATATGTAAATATAAAACAGATATAGTCATACCCTCGAAAAAATACCCACACCTTCTCGTCGGAACTCACGTCATCAAAAAAATAACAATAAATGAGTAAATAAAGAACGAATCAACAAAAGAGAAGAGGAAAAAAAAAAGAACAGTACCCGATTACTACACTCATTCCCTCCCCCCCCTCCTTACCCCCCCCCCCCCCTCGTGTGACGGCGAATCAGATAAGAGCAATCATGACGACGCTTCACTAAACCCGTGACAAAAACGGTCATCCGCGCGCAACTCAGCCACTACCTCCGGGACGCTCGTAAATTCATAAGAATGGCGAATTAATGCAAAGTATGGAGGTTTGTCGAGCAATTTCCTCCCCCGGGATTGCAGGAGGGTGGGAAGAAGAAAGCAGAGGCAAAAAGCAGGGAAGTAGGGAGGCCCCGAGAGGGAGAGACGCGGCAGAGCAACGCAACAAAAATTAAGGTG
>NW_023661855.1:0-2500 GCF_015228065.2 Penaeus monodon | reverse complement strand
ATGAGTGTAGTAATCGGGTACTGTTCTTTTTTTTTCCCCTTCTCTTTTGTTGATTCGTTCTTTATTTACTCATTTATTGTTATTTTTTTTATGACGTGAGTTCCGACGAGAAGGTGTGGGTATTTTTGCGAGGGTTTATGACTATATCTGTTTATATTTTCATATGTATATATATCGTATGGATTTTTTTTCCCCTAAGATATTATTCTTTGGAATATTTGTGAGGAGAGAGAGAGAGAGAGAAGGGGGAGAGGGACGGAGAGAGAGAGAGAGAGAGTAGGAGAGAGAGTGAGAGAGGGGAGAGAGGGGAGAGGAGAGGGGAGGAGAGAGAAGAGAGAGAGAGAGAGAGAAGAGGGGGGCGATTTGAATAGACCACATATTCATGTCTATATTTCATTATATTTCTTAAAAATCTACAAATAAAAAAAAAAGCAGTCCGTCTACAATACATATTACCTCAATACGCATGATAATTTCTTCACAAAGATTTCGTTTAAAAGGTGCTCATCACGCCCGGGCCCAGAGCCCTGGGCCCATAGGCGAGGCATCGAGACGGAAAAGTTTCCAAGGTTCTTCTGCAAATTTGACAGCCGAGGCATTGTTTCAGAAAATGGACGTCCGGAACAAGGAGCATTTCCGCCGAGGTGGGCATGGGAAGACATAAATCAAAGTAGAGATTGCGCTGTGAATAACGTTAATGTTACGCATGATTAGCGCGTCGCCTGATAACGTGAGAGAAACAGGGGGATGCGGAGCTGCAACTTACGTCTTTGGGGTTTTGTATGCGCACATATCCTTTACCTATGTTATACATACCTACATACATACATATAGTATTATATATATATATATATATTAATATATATATTTTATATATATATAAAAAAACATAAATTATGTAATTTTAGAAATAACCGAAAAACCTTTTATCGCTGCAACCTTAACAAATTAATGAACAAGCATCTGCAGGTATTTTTACATACGTTTCCCCGTTTTCCCATCCCCCAGCCAAACCCCTCCTTCCTATTCCTCCCATTCCCAGATTACCTCATCTCTTCACTCCTTCCTGATCCACCTTCTCTCTTCCCCTTCTCCTTTTTCCCTCTCCTTTTTCGATGTTAACTTTTAAAAGAAAAACACGAAATGAACTATTTGTCAATTGTTCTTTCAAAATGCTTCGCTAAAATATTTTTTTTCTTAAATTTCATATTTAAATTTGAATAATCTTTTTATTTTCCCCCCTTAGATATATCCAAATGGGCCTCATGTATTACACATAATTTCGAAAAATACCAACTTGGGGCAATGAGCTAAATGCGGATTTATTTTGCTAGTATGTCTATCTTATAATGTGAATTTACATAACATACACGAACCACGTAATTGAAGCTATATTAATTATATGAAAAAAATCTTTTTTTTAATGTTAAACGTAGCACTTTACAAAGAGCAAGACGTTTTAATAAAAAAGCAATGTAAGGCCAATAAAAGAAATTTTTTGGAGGCCTCGTCTTACCATGGGCCCCGAAAGCCCCATCAACTCAAAATCCGCCTTTGTACACACGCATGAAAGTGAAAAAATATAAAAAGAGAAAAAAAAATGAACAAATATATATACAAACACACACACACACACAGATACACAGACACACACACACACACACACACACACACACACACACTTTATTGATTCAATTTCATTTGGCTTCTTGAAAACGTTCTCGAAAGGCTGTTCGGGATTAGAAAACCCCAAGAAAAAAAAGGGGGGGGTGGGAGAAAAAGGGTGAAAGGGTCAAGAAGATTAAAAAGATAGAAAAAGTCTGGCTAGGGAATGATTATGTAATGTAGTGACGTATGAAGTAAGATGATTGTTGAGGAGGGGGGGTGATGCTGAAAGAGGATAATACGGCGGTGGGGATGATATGGTGATGATAGTTAGATATAATGATAATGATAGAGCGATTGTAAGATACGTGAAAATGATAAACAACAGTGATATTGGTAGGGATGATAACGATAATAAAATGAAATTACTGTGTAAATGAGACGTGATAATTTATTTAAAGAATGGTGAAATAACATAGCCAATGTATAGATATTCCTAATGATGATAGTAATCACAGATATCGTTGAAAATAAATCAAAAATTAACGCTAGTAACATAGCGTTGTGATAATGAAAATATTAACAGTATGCATTTTTCGCAATGATAAGGAAGAACATGTATAGATTAGGTAGATATAATGATAGAATGATGAGGTATAATATAATGATCATAAGAACAACGACAACAACCACAACTATAAAATTAATCATAATAATAAATAATACAATAATAAATAAAAATAAATAAAAAAATAGAATTAACAACAACAACAACAACAACAACAACAATAACAATAATAATAATAATAATAATAATAATAATGATAATAATAATAATAATAACAACAACAACAACAACAACAACAACAACAAAATAATAATAATAATAATAATG
>NW_023661854.1:0-16925 GCF_015228065.2 Penaeus monodon | reverse complement strand
CCAGGGGCGGGTGTCCCACGCCGTGGCCATAACTCTGTCCCTCAGGCCTCCTGCTGCTCGAGATCCCCACAGATTTAGCTGGGACGCAAGGACCAGTACCATGGGTGGCCAAGGAGGCACTGCAAAATTTTTTTTGATGATGGAAGGCTGGACCTGGCAGGGGAGACTTTGCAGAAGTGCCCCTTTTTCCCACGGGCAGCCAGGGGGGAAGCTGCAAGCGAGAAGGCAGCAAACTAACACTTTAGGTACCACACCATCGCTTCACACACCATGCGCGTGAAGCACCCACCCAGTGTATGAATATATAGTATAAAATAATATACATAAAAGGTATGAATGAGAATGAATATTTTCACTATAAAAGAGATGTTTTTGGGCCGGTTTCGATTGTATTTTCGTCTGAATACATATATTAAAGAAATATATCAGACATGAGCTGACGAAACATCTGGGGACTGTGACCCCCCACTCGTTGCTCGTATAATTGTTGCCGTGACCTTGGTCTCGCCAGGGGTTTCCCCCCCTGAGTGCGTCAAGGTCTGCCTGTTCATGAACCCCAAAACACACACACACACACACACACACAAACACACACACACACAACACACCACACACCACACACACACACCCACACCCCCACACAAAAACAACCCCACACAAAACACACACACACACACCCCACCCACACACACCCCACACCTATCTATCTATCTATTATCTATCTATCTATCTATCAAATCTATTATCTATATCTATCTTTTATCTATCTATCTATCTATCTATCTTCATACAATGCCTTACTGCCTCCGACTGCTGACTTGAGCCGATCTCACAGCGAGAAAAACGACCTATCACCTAGAGAGGTCCAAAACAGGTTTTCGTCGGGGAAATCCCCGCCGTGGCAAAAGGGTTAGCACAGCAAAATCGGGGTTTGATTAGGAAAGGCACCAATCAGGCAAGGTTGGCACTGAAAAATAGCCTCTCAATAGTGAATTGAAAGAGGCCTATGTCCTACAGTGGAATGAAAGGCTTTTAAAAAAAAAGTATAAATTATATGTAAGTATATGTATATACATATATATGCAGTATAGCAATAATTTTATATATATATATATATTATTTTATAATATATTATAAAATATATAAAATGCATACATATATTTATATATATAAACAATAAGTAAATAAATAAATTTTATTATACATAAATATATAAATTTAATGCACACACACACACACACATAAACACACACACACACAACACACACCACACACACCACACACACACAAAACCACACACACACACACACACACAACACACACACATATATAAAAATATATATATATATATATATATATATATATATATATATATATATTATTAATTTATTATATAAAATTCAATCTGACTTTTAATCCCAAAACCATATCTATACTTATATCAATATGCATCTTTATATCTATGTATTCATCTGATATCTTTTTCCTGATTCTTGTTTTCCTAAGTTCGCCAACGTCAACCTAGAACCTATGTTATCAGAAACCCTTTAGAGAGGTTCTTGTGTTGACGTCAATTAATTACAGCTCGCGCTTCTCCTTATCTAATTACAACTAATCGGAGCGCGTCTTCAATAGTGGCGGGTAATAATGACTGAGGACCTGAAGCTTGTATTATCAATAGTTACAGTTAAAAAAAACTTGTGGTGAAAAGTTCTAATGACCCCACGTGACGCTAAAAGTAATAATAATGAGAAAAAATTCTAGTAGATGTAGATGTAGAAGTACAGTTACTGCAGTAGTTAGTAACCAGTTTAAACCAGTTGTAACAGTATTCGTATAATAATTGATACTATTTTTTGTGCATCAGCAACAATAGTAGTTATAGAAATGATAATATATCATTAATTCTGTTAAATAACAATACCGCAGCAAGTTGGAAAGGAGTAGTATTACCGTCTTATAATCGCTTAAGGAAACTGGAAGACACAATTCAGCGATGCCTTCAACACGAAACAATGAAAAAATGCTCCTCTTTAGGTTATAGTAACCTGCCCTATTTTTATTATGTTTATAATTCGCATGGGTTTGCTATAAAGAAAATATAGAGTGAATATGGTAGTTTGTTATTCTTATTGCGTTTCAGTTGCCCTGTGCATCGACTAGACTGTGATTAATACGCTAGCATTGTATCCCCCCCTTACGTGTGGAGAAGCGCACGCTGTGATTGGTTGCCGCCAGAGACATGAGACGCGCTCTGATTGGTTCGAATTAGATAGGTTTTTGTTTGTGAAAGTAAATTTTCGTCCGGGATAAACTCATAGATGATAGATGAAATCTGCTAAAACCAATTGATATTTTAATTAAAAACCACACGGATACGAGATATGGAGCAGATATTCCGGTCAAGAAGGATAAAGGAATGAAAAGATATGTACCTGAAGTTTCCTGTCATCAGCGATATCTGCTAAAACAATCAGAGAAGTAGTTCATAGTTTAGGAAAAAAACATCCGTATGAATATATATATAATATATATAATATATATATATATATATATTTTATGTGTGTGTGTGTGTGGTGTGTGTTGTGTGTGTGTGTGTGGTGTGTGTGGTGTGTGTGGTGTGTGTGTGGTGTGTGTGTCGTGTGTGCGTGTGTGTGTGTGGTTTTTTTCTATATATATATGCATGTATATATAATATTATATAATATATATATATATTATATATATATATATATATATGTGTGTGTGTGTGTGTGTGTGTGTGTGTGTGTGTGTGTGTGTGTGTGTGTGTGGGGTTTGTGTGTGGTGTGGTGTTTGTGTGTATGCGTGTGTATGTATATATAATATAATATAATATACAATGCACACACACACACATACACACACACACACACACCACACACACCACACACACACACACACACACACAAACACAAACAAAACACACACACACACACACACACACACACACACAACACACACACACACACATATATAAAATATATAATATATATATAAAATATATATATGATATATATATATAATAATATATAATATTTTATATATATGGGGTGTGTGTGTGTGTGGGTGTGTGTGTGTGGGGTGTGTTTTGGTGTTGGGTGTGTGAGTGTTTTTGTGTGTAAGATAATTATTATATATATAATATAATATACCATACAATATATATATAATGATATATATATATAGATATGTATAAACATATATAATATATTATATAATATATAAATAAAATAATAGATAATATATATATATATAAATATATAATAAATTATATATATATATACATATATAAATATATAATAATATAATAATATATATAATAATATAAATACAACACACACACACACACACACCCCACACACACACACACACAACACAACATATATATTATATATATATAATATATATATATATATATTATAACATAATACACACATCTATACAAATATATATATATATAGTAATTATATATATAATAATTATATAGATATATAAATAATATATATATATATATATATATATATAATATAGAATATTTTGTTATATTATATATATATATATAATATATATAATATATTATATATATATATATATATATATATATATTAGAGCAGAGAAGGCAAGAAAGGAATTTACTGAAGACATTACTAACACAATTTTGCATTGCAAGAGTTTTCGATGCGTGGTACTATTATTCTAATATCTATTTCTATGCCAAAAAAATACCTACCTCAACCGCTGAAAAGCTAAATCCTAAATCTGTTTAACCATTGTTAAACAGATAAACAGATAAAAAGATAAGTAAAAACGATAAAAAAAAGGAAAAAAAAATAGTACTACGAAATATTTTCACGTCGGATTGGGCAATTGTTTCGTTATTTATATTCGAACTTTTTTATTTGATAAACAGCTCTAAAAAAAACAGAAAATATCTAGCTTCAGCACTCCAAAAAACAAAATAAACTTAAAAGACACAAATATAATTTTCAACCCCCACACACACCCCTTTAAACTCAAAAAAAAAAACTAAAAAAACTTTTTCAACTTTTTAAACAACAGGATAGGGGGGAAGTGGCTTTTCTTTGGAAAAAACTGCCGTTTCCCGCTCTGCGTAAAGTAATTCCTCAAAGGCCGTACTATGGCGTGTTGTTCGGGGCTACTTCCTTTCCTACCCTGGATTGGGTGAAAGATATTCGGGGTTGGGGTCAAAAATATCACCCCCTTTTTGGGTCGGGGATAGTAGTTTTTGATGTTTGTAAGGCGTAGTTTTTCTCTCTCGGTCTCTTGCTCTGTTGTCTCTCTCTCTCTCTTCTTCTCCTCTCTCTTCTCTACAATATATATATATATTAAAATATATATTATATATAATATTACATTATATATAATATATATATAATATATTTCTTTTAACTGTAGGTTCATCCCTGAGCCGCCGGGGTCACAGCATGATACTTAATTGTGTTTTTATGTTGTGATGCTCTTGGAGTGAGTACGTGGTGGGGTCCCAGTTCCTTTCCAGGGGAGAGTGCCGGTGGTACCTTTTAGGTAATCTTTCTCTCTATTTATCCGGGGTTAGGACCAGCACTTGACTTGGGCTGGCTTGGCCACCCAGTGGCTAGGTAGGCAATCAAGGTGAAGTTTCCCTTTCCCCAAAGGAACAACGCGGCGGGCGGTGACTCGAACCCTCGAATTCAGGGTTTCCGTCGTGACAGTCTTGAGTCCGACGCTCTAAACCATTCGGCACCGCGGCCTTATATATACGTATATATGAAAATCGCGCGCGGGCGATGCGTGTGTGCATGGGTGCACCCACGCACTCTCATGCGACGATTTGGGGTGCACTTGCACTGATTTTTTATATAATATAATATATATTATATATATATATTAATTATATATATGACTGCCCCGTGGTCCATGGTTAGAAACACTGGACTCCGACCCTCGTGGCCCCGAGTTCAATTCCCCCCCGCGGCAGTCGAAAAAAAAACCCGGGGTTTGACTCGGCCGAGCCCGATCTCAGGCAGAAAAACGACATATCCCCTTAAGAAGTCAACGCAGTGTCGTGGGGGAAGTCCCCGCCGTGGCACAAACCGCGGTTGTTGGGAAGGGGGCACAGAAAAGGGGGGACTGTAATAACCTCTCAGTAAGAATTTGAGAGGGGCCAACCCGCAGGGAAAGAATGGTTGAAAAAAAGAAAAGAAAAAAAAATAAATGTGTGGTGTGTGGTTGTGTGTGTGTGTGTGTGGGTGTGTGTGGTGTGTGTGTTTATTCATATATATATATATATATATAAAAAAACTGATATTTTATATATGTGTATATATATATATAATGTACATATATATATAATACATATATATATTTAATATATATATATATATAATATATATATTTTATGTGTGTGTGTGGTGTGTGGTTGTGTGTGTGTGGTGTATCTAGGAGGACTTAAAGAGGAAAGGTAATGGGACCGGAAAGGGAAAGAGATGGTAGAAGACTGATAGACAGGGCTAGAGGAAAGGGTAAGGGAGGACGAAGTTAAGAGTTTAGGTTTTGGTAAGAGGGGGGGGGGGGCAAGGACGAGAAAGGGAGAAGGAGTAGGAGAGGGAGGGAAAGGCAGAAGGAGGAGGGAGAGAGAGGATGAGAGGAGTTTCTCTCGCTTCTGTGGAAAAATTCCCAAAGTCCCCCTAGTATATATGAATGTAATACAGATAGACATACAGGGAAAAAAAAATAGATAGATAGTCAGATATAGAGATAGATATAGGATAGTATACAATATAATTTATATATACATACACAAAAAACACCACACAGACTCACACACACACCACACACACACACACACCACACCACACACAATATATGTATATATATATATATAAAAATATATAATATTATATTATTTTATAATATAATATTACATACATACATAAAATTTTATTTATGAAGAAATGGATGTTCACTTTTTTTTTGGCTTTCAAATGTAGAATGGACATAATCTCAAAGCCCAAAAAAATGGAAGGTGAAGCTCGGACATTCCTTCATCCATGTCTCTATCAGTATAAGCCCGCAAAAAACACATACATATATTTAAAACGGGGTTTTACCCCTCAAACATCATAAAGCGTGAGGGTCGCTTTTTTCCTGTATTTTTTTAGGTTTTTTTTTTATTTTTCAAGGGGGAAAGCTCTACATAGATACGTTTTAGTTGGATAAAAATTGTTAATGATTATGGTGATGATTTTTGAGAGGAGGGGAAAAAGAGAGAGAGAGGGGAAAGAGAGGAGGAGAGAGAGAGAGAGAGGGGAGAGGAGAGAGAGAGAGAGAGAGAAAGGAGAGAGAGAGAGAGAGAGAGAGAAGAGCAAAAGAGAGAGAGAGAGAGAGGAGAGAGAGGGGGAAGAAAAAGAGAGAGGAGAGAGGAGAGAGAGAGAGAGAGGGGGGGGGGGACCAAAACACATGACTGATACAACAGCATGACATTCAGATAACGCTTAAACATCCACCTCCAAACTCCATATTGCATCCCCTCCCCCCCACCTCCCCGGCCCATCCCCCCCTAATTTTCAGGCCTTTTTCCTCCCGACCCACAATGCTTTGAAACGCACGGCTTCAGTCCTTCAGCGCAAATCCTCATTCAGAAGGATAAATGAGTGCCTGAAACAGACTCAGAACCCCCCTGCCTCCGCCCTCCCCCCCCCCCCCCCGCCTCCCCCGAAATGTGAAGAAAGACGCACGCAGAAAGTCTGTAAGAGTTTTCATTGTCTTGAAGAAGCGCCTTGCCACAGATCCCGGCCTTCCTCCCAAGTTTTAATCCTGGATCTCAAAAGGTCCTGGTGGGCGGCCGGGCGGGTGGGCGGGCCGGGGGCTGGTCCCGGCAAGGTTGCGTGTTGGTTCAGAGCCCTTGCGGTTTGTTTTCGGCTTTGGTTTTTCCGTTCATTATTGCCAGCTTCTTCTTCACTTCACTACTACTGCTACTTTACTACTATTACTACTCCTTCTACTACTACCATACGTTATTACTACTATTAGTACTACTACTATATTATTACCCTCACTACTACTACTACTATTAGTACTACTACACTATTTTATTACTAACTACCACAAACTACTATTTCTACCATAATACTACTGTCATTATTACAACTGCTGCTACCACTACAAAACCATAATTTCATTTTTCTTATTCATCATCATTTCCAAAAATTCGGCTTTTCGTCATTTCACGATAACTTTTTGTCTTTTTTCCCATTTCCCTTCTTATATAGTCAGTATTTTTTCCCTTTCCATTCTGGATTTGTCATTCTTATAAAGATAATGGTATTGATAATGATGATGATGACAAGGATGAAATAATAACAATAACAATAATGATAATAATAGTATTGATAATTATTATAAACATTATAAAGAAAATGATTATAATAATGATGATAATAATTGTAACAATAATGATAAAATAACAATAATAATAAAAATAATAAATATTAGTAATGATAATAATAATAATAATAATAATAATATAATGATAATAATAGTAATAATGATAACGATAACAAAACGGTAATAATGATGAAAAATAATGTTAATGATAATAATAACGACAATAATAACTGACAAAAATAATAATAACAACAAACAATATTGATAATAATAAACTTTGATAATAATAATAATTTTAAAAAAAATAGCAACAACAACACAAAATAATATTAATAATAATAAAAATAATAATAATAATAATAATAATAATAATAATAATAATAATAATAATAATAACAGATAATAATAATATAATAACAAAACAACAAAAACAATAACAATAACAACAAAAATAAAAAAAGCAACAACAACAAACATACAATAATAATAATGATAATAAAATCATAATGGGCAATAGTGATAATGATGATGAATATGATGATGGTGATGATGATGATGATGATAATGATGATGATGATAAAATATGATGATAAATAAGTTTTGATAATAGTAATAATGACGGTAATGATAATTTGATAGTAATAATAATAATGATAAACAATGATGATGATGACGATGATGATGATGAATTTTAATAATAATAATGATATTAATAATAGTAATAATAATAATAATAATAATAATAATGAAAAAAATAATAATAATAATAATAATAATAAAATAATAATAGTAATAGTAATAATACTAATAATGATTATAGTAAACTAATGATTATAACAATGATAATAATCATAATAACAATAACAATAATAAATAATAATAATAATAATAATGATAATAAAAAATAATAATAATAATAAAATAATAATAATTATAATAATAATGATAATTTTAATTTTATTCTATTTTACCAATAACAATAAGGATAATAGTAATTTGTAATGATGCTCTCCTCCTCCTCCTCCTCCTCATAATAAATAATAATAATAATTTAATAATAATAAAAATAATAATAATAATAATAATAATAATAATGATAATGATAATAAGGATAATAATAATAATAATAATAATGATGATAATAAAATAATAATTTAAAAATAATAATAATAAAATAATAATAATAATAAAAAATTAATGATAATGATAAAAAATAATTAAATAATAATGATATTAAAATACTACTAATAATAATTATAAAACAATAACAGTAAATAACAAGTAATAGCAACAACAATAATCATAATAGTGAAATGATGATGATAATGGGTAATGATAATGGATGATGATGATGAGGGTGATGATGGACGATGATGACGATGATGACGATGATGACGATAATGACGAGATGATGATGATTATGATGATGATACTGATAATAATAATAAAAACAATAAAATAATAATAAAATATAAAAAAAAAAAATTTAACAAGGTAGAAAAAATTGAAAAATATTTAAAATATTTAAGTTTTTTTAAAGTTGAAACTATATTTTACTTTAAAAAGTTTTTTTAAAAATTTTTTTCCAAATTTTTAAAATCTTTTTTTTTTCCTTTTTTTGTTATTTTTTTTTCTTTTCTTCTCTCCTCTTTCTCTTTCTTTTCTCTCTTTTCCTCCCCCTTCCCCTGGAATAAATTTTCCCAAAAAACAAATTAAAAAAAAAACTTCAAAACTTTAATGATAACAAAAACGATAAAGAAGAAAAAACCCCATGTAAGAAAAAAAAAAAAATAAATATCATAAATTGAATTTATTTTTGGTCTCTTTTTCCTACACTTTTCCATCCCCGGGTTTTATGGGAGGGAAAGGGGGTTCTTATGTAAAAAACAGACCTAATAAAACCACTGGAGGGGGTTTTTATTTTCGCTGGGAGGGAAAGCTATTGGGAATTTAATTTTACATAAATAAAGGAAAGAAAAAACCATTTTTATGATTTTAAAATTTTATTTACCTGGTTTTTTGATTAGTTTTTTTTCGATTTTTTCGCTCTTTTTGGGGCCCGGGGCGATTCACTCTTTAAAAAAAAATTTCCCCCAATTAAATATACTCCCCCAAAAAATACACACACAACACACACATCCCACACACAACACACACACACAAATTTTATAATTAAAATTATATATTATATATATAAAATTTATTATACATACATCAAAATATAATATATATATATAATATAATAATAATTTATAAATTTATAATATAATTATATATATAATATAAATTTGAGTGTTGTTTGTGTGTGGTTTGTGTGTGTTGTGGTTTACAGAGAAAATATAAAGAATAATATAGCACACCACAAAACACACACACACACCACAAAATTATATATGTATTTTAATACAATAATATTTTTATGATTTAATACATGTAAAATTAAAGTATATATATAATTTGAATATATGTTATTGTGTATAAATATGAAATTTAAACTATTTATTATTAAAATATATATATATATAATATTTATATATTATTAAAACATACATATATATTATATATAAAATATATTTATATATATAATATATTATAAACAAATATAATATTGTGTACATGCTAATACATCCCAACATACTTTCATACAACATACATCAACATACATATACATACAAAACACACACAACACACAACACAACACCTATTATATATAATAAAAATTAATATATATATTATATAATTATATAAATTATATAATATAATTTTTTTAATATAATTTAAATGTTATGTAATTATAATATATATTTTATAATATATTTTTTTATATATGTAATCTTTTTATTCATTAACAATAATAAATATATATATATATATATTTTAATAATTAATAAAATAATATATATAAAAAAAATTATACATATATGGTACATAGAAATACATCCCTAAATACAAAAAACAAATACATACTACTTCCCTAATATACATGAAAAACAACACCACAACACACAACACAAATAAATATTATTAATATATATATTATAAAATATATATAATAATATTTAATAAATTTTTTTGTAATGTTAGAAAATATATAATATATATATATATTATAATATATATAGTAATCATATGTTATCTAAGTATAATATATATATATATATATATATATATATATATATTGTTATATATAGTGTTTATATATATATATTTTAATATATATATATTATATAATTATATTATACACAAACACACACACCACACAAAAAAACCACACACACACACACACACACACACACACACACAAACACCACATATAAAATTTTATATAATATATATATATAATATATATATATATATTTGGTGTGTTTTAGTGTGCCTGTGAGTGTGTGTGTATGAAAGGCTTTGCCATATAAAAATTTTTTAAAAAAACCCCCAAAGAATATTTCAGCTGGATTTTCGGGTTCGGCTTCGTAAAAAAATTAATCAATAAAGATATATTTCTTCCAAAGCTTTTGAGCGGATACCTTTATTCAACTTACATAAAGAACCCCCCCAAAGCCACACGTTTTAAACTAAAACCAAACCAGAATTTTCGAAAAGGCTGTGATCTCTATCAGGTCTAATTGATCAGATTTGATTTGAAACTTTTTTCACATTTCAATAACCCTTTTCGGAGCTCTGCATTTCTAGCATTTTTGTCAACCGAAATTTACGGGGGGAGTGTATCTGTACTTTTTATCCAAAGCTTTAAAAGATCTCTTGTGCACTCTGCATGTGGTTTAATACTACAAAGTAAATGACAAGAAAAGAAAAGTATGAAATTTTCAAAGGTCTATAATATATTAGAATTGCATTGTGATAATTACACTACATATGAGGGAATTTTGCGCTATAACCAATGTAAAATACTAAAAAAAAAAAAACAAGGTGAAAATACAAATTTTATATAATATTTCTAATATATAATATTATATTATGATATTAACACACCAAATAAAAAAGTATAAAAAAGAAAGAAAAGGGAAAAAAAGAAAAAAAAAAATTTTGTGTGGTGTGTAGTTATAGATAATTAATCAATACACAAACACACACACACGCACAACACACCACACACACCACACACACAACACACACACACAATAATAACATATATTATATAATATATATTATATATATATATATAAAATATAATATAATTATTATATATATTAAATTTTTTAAAATTTTAATTTTAGATAGGAATATATATAATATATATTAATATAAGTTAAAGTTATATAATGCACACACACCACCACACACACACACACACACCACCCACACCTATATAATTATAGTTTTTCAGCACCCACAACACACACACCACAACACACACACAAAACACACACACACACACACCAAAAACACACACAACCACCAAACACAAAACACACACACAACACACACCAAAACCCCACAACACAACCACACACCCCACCACACACACCACAAACCCCACACAATAAGTTATAGTTAAATTTTTCACACACACACCCAACACAACACACACAACACACACACACACACAACAAAATATAATTAATTTTATATAAAAACATATATAATATATTATATATTATATATATTATATATATATGTGTGATTTTAAAACTCACATAATATTTTATTTATTTATTTATGTATTAATAAGGAAAAAAATCAACCTCAAATAAACGAAAAAAAAGATAAGAAAATGTGAATATGCAAAGAAGGGAAAAATTTTAATTTCTGACTTCGGGAAAAAATGTTTAAACTTGGCGAAAATAATTACAAAACCTTTTTATACAACTAAAAAAGTAGAACATCCCTTTAGTAATTAATTTTGCTTTCCCCGGGGGATTAAAACCCGCGAAACAAAATAAATTCTAGTATAAAAAAAAATTTGATCCCAATATACAGAAAATTGGTAAGCTTTTAAAAGAAAAAAGTACATTTCCCTTTTGTTTTTAGTCAACTTAAGAGAACAATAAAAACCCAAGCAGTAAAAGGAAAAAATTTAAGTCAGATCCTCAACCCAAACAGAAAAAAAAAGAAAAGAAAAGAAAAAAAATTAAAAATCTATTTTAAAATTTTATAATATACATATGTATAAAAATAGTAAATACATATGTATATAACAGTATATATAATAAGTAAAAATACATGTTTTATACAAACATGTTAATACACCATAATGCAACCACATATATATATAATATTATATATATATTAAAATATTATATATATATAAAAAATTTTAAAATATATATATAAATGTGTGTGTGGAAAGGGGAAAAAAGCCAGAGAGGGGATTTGCAGAAGGGTTTTTATCAACAAGGTTTAAGGATATTTTTTTGGGGCAATACATTACACCTACTGAAAATTTGCGTTTTTTTGTTTTTTTGGGTTTAGTTAGGGGTTTTATAAGTACGTTTTTAATTTCTTTGGGTTATTTGCCAAATTTTTAATACATGAGGAGAGTTTCGGTAGAGTAATTTTACTGCAGTTATCTTTCAAATTAAGGTCAGACATTATATGGAATTACAAAAAGGAAGATATGCCTATTCTTGACAGTCAGCGTTACATGGAAAGTAGCTAAGTTACAAATTTACCAGTTACAGATACATTTTGTATTGCTGACATTCAAAAACATTTTTTTTTAATACCTAAATCAAATCCATAACCAAAGAGCAATGTTAAGGTGAAGCCAACCACCAATCTTGCATTTCATACAAGAATAACAGGTTTGTCCTGTGCCTAACACACGTTCCCTTTTAAGATGTGGGCGTTGAAATTTTTAAATCATATATGAGCATTCCTGCGAATTCGGAAAAGCAGAATGTTAAGTGTCTCACAAACAAGCCCCCCTAATGAAAAAGAAGACACAAAATGATAATCGAAAAATAAATTTTTTCCGATCCCCCCAATATCTAAAATATGCCCCCAAATTCCCTAAAATTCCCTTCTCGTCCCTTTCCACTACAAAAATTTATAGCAAGGAAAATGTCACACCCAATTACTTCATAACGGGCTACCAAGGATCCCCAATGCACACGACTAATTTCCCCCGTTTCTTCATCGACGTTTTAGCAGCTTATCCGCACGCCATATCTATGATTACCGTTGAACTTTTCAATCAATTTCTGTTGTTGAGAAGGTCTCCGGATTCTCCTTAACCTTTTTGTCCTTCGCAGTCCCCATCCATCAGCCTGTTTGTCCTCCCTCGCACCCTCTTTTATCACACGTTGGCTGTCCTTTGATCACACGATGGTGATTGGTTTCCCATACATTCCGTCTTTTCGTTCCCGATCTCCACTTCTTATGGCAATTCCGTTATTGTGTTGACTATACTTGTGGCACTATCAAACGAAAAGAGGAGGAGGAGGCAGTATCAATCTAGAAGCAAGGTGGAAATCGAGAAAGAGGTAATAAATGATATACTTAAGATAGAGGGAGTGTGAGTGCGAGTGTGAGCGAGTGTGAGCGAGTGTGAGTGCGAGCGAGTGTGAGTGCGAGTGTGAGCGAGTGTGAGTGCGAGTGTGAGCGAGTGTGAGTGCGAGTGTGAGCGAGTGTGAGCGAGTGTGAGCGAGTGTGAGTGCGAGTGTGAGCGAGTGTGAGTGCGAGTGTGAGCGAGTGTGAGTGCGAGTGTGAGTGAATGTGAATGTGAATTTGACTGTGAGTGATACTGAAAGGGAAAGAAGAAAATAGGAAAAATCTTTTGTTAACCACTGTGATGTGAATGGTCAAGATTCCAAGTGACTCTATAGTACTGAAGGGGGGGGGGTGGACAAATATGTTTGTATAACTCTATATTGCACCTTAAGTTGAGACTGATTCTGTAAATACGCTATTATTTAAATAAGACAAACAAACATTAAATTCTCATAAATATTGTACACACACATATGCGCATGTGTATTTAAAAGTACTTCTGACGAGAACCGATGTTGAACTACTGTGTAATCCTACTCCCATATTGTTCATATCTTATTCTTGCGCGTACTGAGGTTTCCCCTCAAACTGCTTTCATCGTTAAATATTCACTTTCTTGCTTTCCCTTAAAGGCTGATCCTTCATAAATCTTTACTTTCTTCTTTGTCTCTTCCTACCACTCATACTTTCAACTTTTAGTCTTCTTCTTTCCTCCCTTCTGTTTGTTCCTCTTCCTCCTTTTCTCCAACCTATTTCATCTTCCCCTACTGTGTCTCCTTTCTTCCGCTTTGTCTCCTCTCCTCCACATCCCCCTCCCCATTTTCCCCTTGTACTTTATGAATAACTGTCTTCTCTCTCAAGGCAGTACGTAGGATATGCATTTATCTACATACCTCTTGCGAAGGGCGAAAAAAACTTCTTTAAGGTGTCCTAAGCATTCGAGTTTAATAATAGAGATACTATTCAGTATATTTAACACAAAGATATTTCTTAGAAATATTCTTCACAACATTACGATTAAATAAAAAAATTAAACATATTTCAATGGCGATTTACAAGTTTACTGTTAAAAAAAACAAAAAACAATCATCAACTTTTATGGTTTAGTTGACAATAATTATGAACATGTAGAAAATGAATGAGAATGAATATCTTCACAATACAAGAGATGTATTTGACCGGTTTCGACTGCGTCTTCGTCAGAAATTCGTTAATGTATTTCTGATGAAGACGCAGTCGAAACCGGTCAAATACATCTCTTGTATTGTGAAGATATTCATTCTCATTCATACCTTTTCTACATTTGTCAATATGAATACGGTTCAAATATGAACATTTTAAGCTGAATTCTCTGAGTAACCTTACGAATTTGTAGTAATTTGAAGTAATTGTTTAGTTTGTTAAAGCTTGGAAAATGATTCATTAAGTGAATAAATTGAATGATTATCTAAATAATCTGCAGCATGAACAGCTAAGGTCATTAATGGCGAATACTTCGTGAAATTAAATATTAAAATATTTAAAACGTTTAAAAAACTTTTAATAAATACAGTCTTTCATAAAGAAAAATGAATAATAAATATATATAGAAAAATCAAAGCATAAATATCATGCTTGGAAAGTATGATGTTTGTACACATATTATGCATAATTAAAATTTGTTAAAATAATAGTCTCCTTTAGAAAACTAATACGACCTTCCCCCACAACAACCGTCAAGGTCATCTCTGATCTCTCACAGTTTGTTTCTAGAGGTATACCTCCATTGCTCTCTCCATTTATCAGGAAGACAACTTCTGAAGTCAGTGTATGGGAGAGGAAAACGAGCAGTTGCAAGGCTGAGCAGACGCTGCCTTGGCCATCTGATCAGCACGCTCATTCCTAAGGATACCAACATGGTGGCACCCACACAGACTTATCTTCCGTGCTGATATCAGTGCAAACAAATCTTGAATCTCCTTACCATTGATTGTGACGAGTTAAGCTCCTGATTGCTTGCAAGAACTACAGGAGACGCAATATGTTATATGAGAATGGTTCCAAAAATTTTATTTTTGACTGCTGCAAGGATGGCATGTAACTTTGCACTGAAGATCGAGGCAGTCTTCCTCTTGCTCATTGCTGCAAATCCCACACCATTTTCAGATTTTTGACTATATGCATATACTGCATCTGAGCCTTGGTACTTAGTGTTGAAGAAATTTTTTCTGAATTAGCATCGGATCTCTTGACTAGATTGGTCCAAAGGTGAAACTGGGGTTCCGAGCAGCTAGAACCTTGGAGAGATTCAGAAATTCAGATCTTCCAGAAGATTCCTCATTCTCCTACCATAGAATTGGCTGTCCTCAAGGGGGTTGAAAATCGATTTGGATGTAAGTGATCCAGAATCCTTTGTTCATGTAGTAAATCAGGTCTGGTGTAATGAAAGAGGTGGTTTTCCACTCTCAGCGACTGCCTGTGCAGTCTCAGAGACTGCACAGGTGAAGACCTGTAAGTACCTATACAGATTTTAAGACTTTCATTATGAACTGAGTCCACATCCGGAGAACAGTGGACTTAAAGATGAATATGCCTAACATCCATAGCAAGTTTGCTACAAACAAGTGTTCAGTAAAGCCACAAAAGCGTTGTTTGGTTCTGCACCCCAAGACAGGTTAGAAAGAACCGCATAACACTAAGTGCTTTTGTAGCTTTCATCTTTACCCGTTGTTGTGGGGGCAACCTATATAAGCCTTGAGTAAAATTAGACCCAAAGTATTTCACCTCTTCCATAAAACGAATGGATTTGCTTGTTAATTAAGGGAAGGATGAATTTTCCTCTTTTGTGGAAAGCATAACCATGGTCTTATTTAGAGAGAATTTGAAGGCATGGTATGAGCTACTACACACCCGATTTCCTGACGTCTGCACGTGTCCTTGCACACCCTGTAAGTACAGTGTGAATTCATACAGCACTTTTAATGAACTTTACAATGTCATTTACAGCAATGCAAACAGGTCCCACATAGGACATACTTGTGGACCCCTTCATCGGTCCACCACCCTAACCCCCAACGAAGCCGCTCGTA
>NW_023661853.1:0-16926 GCF_015228065.2 Penaeus monodon | reverse complement strand
ATAAGAAAATAATGAATTGGAAACAATTGATAAATATAATAGATATTTATCATATCTCTGTAAAAATAATAATACGAATTTTGAAAAATAATGATAATAATAATTATTACAATATTGCCATTTTTGTCAGATTATTAGTCATCATTTTATTATTAGTATAATTGAAAAAAAAATCGTAACTGTAATAATTGTCATGATTATTAGTCATCATTTTATTATTAGTATAATAATAAAAAAAAAAAACGTACCTGTAATAATTACAATAATAATGATAAAAATAATAATAGATAAAAATGTGGCTCTTGTTATGATCATTATTATTTTTTCATTACCTCTTACCATTAGTATCTCTACAGATAAAAAAAAAAAAAAAAAAAAAAAAAAAAATAATAATAATAATAATAAAATAAAAATAATAATAAAAATATAGATAGATAGATAGATACACACATATATATGACGGCAACATTTACAGTAATAATGATAAAAACGATAATAATACAAATGAAAATTTAAATTTTGTCATTATTATTATGATTATAGTTTTATAATTATAATACTGATTATAATAATGATGATAAAAAATACGATAATGATGATAGTGACTATAATTATGATAATGATAATAATAATAGTGTTCATTATATATATATATATATATATATATATATATATATATAAAGAGAGAGAGAGAGAGAGAGAGAGAGAGAGAGAGAGAGAGAGAGAGAGAGAGAGAAAAGACGTCTAAAAGCGGTAAAATCTTTTGAGAGTATAACTTCAAATTGCATTTTTTTTTTGGGGGGGCGGGAGTAATAATTATGATAATGGTCCTGATTGTATTAATCATGGCAATAGTGATGATAAAAATGAGAATGATTTTTTTTAATAAAAGAAATAATAAGAATATTGATATTATTATTATCATTATGTTCAATAGCACTATTACTGTAGTGATCGACTTACTTAACCACTTGCTAATTAGGTCATTAGCGCTGCCACCACCTGGTTAGTACGTCCAGGAACAGTTAATGTGTGGAAAGGAGAAGACGTCTAGAAGAATGTAAGATAGCAAGAAAGGAAAGCATGTGTGCAAGAAAAGGAAAAATGACCTAATCAACAAGGGTTTGGTTGGTAACGTGTTTAATCTCCGAGGGGAGTGCGTGTCAGCCTTAAGGGCTGATAGAAGGTGGTCAATTCCTTGTCACCAGGTAGCCAAGCATGTATCATATGTCTCGTAAAAAAGGTGTAATTAAAAAGAGGGATTTCACTTTAGAGTCTTAAAATACATTTATTGGTTCGTAAAAGATAACAGTAAAACACTTAAAATAGAACACAACACTTAAAAACATACAAAAAAAAAATAAAACGGAACCTAAGACACCAAAAAAAAAAAAAGGAGCTCTGTTAAAACTATAAAAAAAGGAAAAGCTTAAAATATCCAACCTTACTGCCGTTAAAAACCACTGTCCTTGCGACCGCAGGGGAAAAACAAACAAACAAAAACAAGTCACGTCTCCAGCTTCCGCCGGGTCTACATCGGCCGCTAGGTAGACGTGATCAACTATCCAGACCCCCTGTTGAGATAATAATAATAATAATAATAAAAGGGAGTAAAGAGATGAAGATAACAAGGTGGGGAGGGAGGGAAGGCACAGTGGGGAAATCGAAGGAAGTAAGAGGGTAAAAGTAGGGGGGCGAGACCCCTTGCATGGTATAGGGTATCTTTCGTTCATGTCTGGAGTTTCGGAGGAAGGGGGTGAGCAGTTATTGTTATTTGTGTTTTGCTAAGGTGCTGGCAATCGCAGGAGTTTTATTATATAGGTTAAAATCTTTAAAAATAAATACCTCTTTCTTTTTTATTTAGATAAATATATATATAATCATATACATATTTATTTTATTTATGTTTATTTATTTATTTTTTATTTTTTTATGAATGTTTTATGATTTTTTTATTGGTTTATATTTTATATTGCTAAAGAAAAGGAACTAATAGAAAAGATATGCCCTGAACACAATGTATAGCTACTTAATTAGGAAATAGAACAAGAATTGACTTATATATAGGTAACAGAACAATTTTTTTTTTTTTTTTTTTTTTTTTTTTAAAACAAGACAAGTCAAGGATAAAAAAGAATGAGGTTGGGGAGTTCCAGTGGCAGAACGAAAGATGGACATTACATAAAACATAAAAACATGGGGGATGGATGATGAAGGGGAAAGAAATCTAGATAGGGATAGGGGGATGAGGGTGAGATGAGGTGTGTGGAAAAAAAAAAAAAAAAAAAAAAAAAAAAAAAAAAAAAAAAAAAAAAAAAAATAATCGAGAACATAAATAGAGCAGAGTGATAGAGTGAGTTCAAATATTGAGGGAAACAGATAAATCAAACAAATCAAAAGCATAATAAAAACAGAGCATAAAAGGTGAGTAAATACTTTAGGAGGTCCAACACTGTTTGAAACAGTGGGGGAACCTGATGAGCGTTGAATTATATGAGAAATATGCAAATTACATAGAGTAGAGTGGAGTATAGGCTATGTTTTTTTTTTTTTTTTTTTTTTTAGGATTTTTATTTTTTTTTTTCTCCTTTTTTCCGTAGAACATCTCCATCCTACTCGTCCTTTGACTCGCGTGTCTGCCTTATGCAATTGCACGAGTGCATTTGCATAATGACAAGCAATCGAGTTAAAGTCCGTAGTAAGTTTGTAAGATGTTCAGTTCTTACCGTCACTCCGTTTATAGTTCGTCAGCGCTAATCCCACGACCACTAGGCGGGCCGAGGCGGGCAAAGTGACTAGCCGTGGAACCAGCGCTGCCGAAACTTATACCATTGAGTGACGTCAAGATGGCCAGCCCTCTCTCCCCCGTGATTGGTTGATCCGCGCCGCACGCCTGTGAGCTGGCAGAGCCGATGGTCGCTCGCCTTGCAATTGAAATTGCCGTTGCTATGCGGCTCGGATCAGACAATCCTTTGGGGATTCTGAGGGTGACTTCTGGTTTTTTTTATTTGTTATTTGTTTTTAACATTAGCCTTATATTAATTCTTAAAATTTTTCCTTAAGATTAGTCATGGTCATAGCTGGGGTCGTGAGGATGTGCTTTATATGGGTGGTGGTTTTATGTTTTCGGTGAGTGTGAGTGTTCTGGGCCACCAGGTGTGGTTTGTGTGTGTGTTCGTGTGTTTGTGTATGATATTGTTGTAGTGGTTGTTTTCTTGTTCGCGCAGTCGGGCCCGGGTTTTTTTAGCTCGTGTGTGTATGCGTGTGTTAGTGGCTCAATGCTGTATGTTCTTTTGAAAAGTTTCTGAAGGAATTCGTCATAAATGTTGCGCCGTGTTACCCAGAGTAGTGCTTTGTTCTGTACTGTTTGCAATTTGTATTTTTGTGAGTTTGATATTGCAACCAGTGGGATAGTGTGTATTCAAGGTTTGGGTCTGACATTTGTTTTGTAGAGTCTGAGTTTTTTTGCGGTGTGCAGCATGAGAAGCGTCTGAGTGTTGTTGTGCTTGGGCGATTTTTTGTTTGATGGTGTGGTAAACCCGGTGGTTGTGAAAGGAATCAAGAATTTTCCCTCTGTTTGTGTATGGGATGTTAGTGTTGTTGTTTGTGATGGGTTGTGAGTTTCTGCGTGCAATGTGGTGAGTTTGAATTTGTTGATTTTTGTCTGTATTTTCCAATGGTGCTCAAATGTGTTGATGTTCTGAATAGTCTTTCTGTTGTTAGTTTCATGAAGTGTTGTGATTTAAAGGGGTGTGAGATTATCTGGTATATCGTCTGCATAGGAAATAAAGTTGCTGGGGGGTGTAGGTGGAGGCAGATTGGCTGTGTACAGGATATACGGGGTTGGTGAGAGTACACTTCCTGTGGGACTCCACTTCTGAGGTGGAGAGGGGTGCCCAGGTGGGTTCCCAGGCGTATTGTGGCAGTCCTGTGATCCAGGAAGCTGCAGAGAAGGCGCGTGAGATGAGTCGGGAGTTGTAACTGTGTTAATTTGTATTTGAGGCCGTCATGCCAGACCTTATAAAAGGGCCCTTTGCTGACGTCTCGCAGTATGATGTTGATCTGGTGCTTTTTGGCGAGACCGAGAGCGTTTCCCCTCGTAAGCGAGGGCGATAGCACTCTCGGTCCCTCTGTGGGGGGCGAAAGCCGTATTGCCTACTGTTGTGTATGTTGTTGTTTTCAAAGTATGTAGTGAGTCTGCGTGTTATTAGCCTCTCTAGCATTTCCCCGGGGAAAACTTCCAGCAATGAGATGGGGCGGTAGTTTTCCACCTCATGTGCTGATTTCCCTGCTTTGGTATGAGGGTGATGGGGGCTTGTTTGAATCTATCGGGGAAATATCCTGTAGCCAATGAGCATTGAAGATGTGGCGTAGCCTGCGGATCATTGTGGGTGGCAGATGTTCGATGATTTTTTTGGTTTATGTTGCTTGCTCCTGGTGTTGTGTTTTTGGTTTTTTTGATAGTTTTAAAACAATTTCTTCTGTAGTGATGGGTGTGGAGAGGGGACTGTCCTCTGTGAGATTGTTTAGAGTGATGATTTTTTCGGGGAGAGTTAGGTTTCTGTGTTGCTGTAGAAAGTGTGTGCCCTCGGTCTCTGTGGGTGGTAAAACCCGGCATCTCGGTGGGGGAGATCTGGAAATTCCGTTGCCAGAATTCCCTGTGGAAAAAGCTCCATCTCCTCCACCGAGTCACCTTTTTGTCTGTGTGTGTTGTATATGTATGTGGCTGTCTGTCTGTTTGACCCATGAGTTTCTTGAAGGAGCTCCAGAATTCTTGGGGTCTCGTGTGTTCTGACATAGTTTTTGTGAAAGGGGTTCCCATTTGTTGTTTATTCATTTTTTTAAAACCTCGTGTGTTAGTTGTGTTTGAGTTCTCTGTATCGTGTGCGTGGGTGTGCGTCCAGCCCGTGTTGTTGTTAGCTGGTGTAGGTGCCTGTATTTGTATTTAGCAATTTCAGACGATGTGTTTTCGTGGTGGGGAATGGTTTTGTGTGTTGTTCGGGGTATTTTGGGCCAGTCTGGCGTCTGTATGTCTGTGTACCACTGTTCAAGGTGGTTGTTTATCATGTGTGTGTTTGGCCCTCGAGATCGATATTTGTGTGTTTTCAAGTGCTTGTTTAAATCCCTCCCAGTCTGCATGTTTGAAGGTTTCTCGGGTTGTGTTGGGATCATGATGGGATTTGTTAAAAGTGTTAGTATGGACAGGGAGGTGATCACTGGAGGTGACGTCGTCTGTCGTATTGGTAGTGTAGGTGTGCTCTGTGGTTTGGGAAGTACTATGTCAGGAGTGTGCTGTGTTGTATGCAATGTATGTAGGTGTGTGTGGACCGAGGTGTGGAGTCTTCCCTGTTTTATGTAGGAGGCCAGGCCTCTGCCTACTGTTTATGTGATTGTATCCAAAATGTGTGGTTTTTCGTTAAAGTCTCCCATGATGTATATTGGGTTTTTTGTGCCTCAGGAGCTGCAGGATGTAGGTTCTGGGATGTATGGTCTTCGTGGTGGGATGTAGAGTGTTGCCAGTATAATGGGGCCTTTTGGTGTGTTACTTCGGGCTGCCAGGAGGTCAGAGGTGAAGTTATTAATGATTTTGTGAGAAATGTTATTTTGATCGCAATTGCTACGCCATCGCTTCTTTCCTGTGATTTGTTGAAGAGTAAATTGTGTATGGGTAGATTTCAGTGGAGTTGTGTATTGAGCCATGGCTGTTATAAGGATGATATGTGGGTCAAGTTTTCTGTATGCATTAGAGAGTTCGTTTTTTTGTGTTGTCCAGTGTAATACATTGTGTTGGATGATTGTGAGGCGTGAATGTAGTGATGTGTTATTAATCATGTTTGCGTCCTGTGTACTTGTCTGGGACAACGAGGTGTCCATTTCGTATTTTTGTGATGTCTTGGGGTTTTTCGATCATCCTGTTTGTTACCAGGATGTTTCCCTGTGTAAGGTGTTCGTGAGTTTGCCAGCTATGACCATATTGTATCTCTCTTCGTTAGAGAAGAGCCATTTAATCCTGCCTTTCTGTATTTTTTTGACCAATTTCATATCGCTTGAGTATTCATATTTATCGGGTTTCTGGCAAATAGTTTTTATTCCATAGAAATTTGGGGTCCCTTTACCGTTCCATCCATCAGGGCCCTCCTGGCCCTCATCTCCATAAAGGAGATGGGCGTTCTCATCTGGTTCATATGGATCAGCCGAGATGGGGTTGCCAGTTCTGCTGGGGGGGGCTCTTTGGGAGATCTTTCAATGGTGTGGGAGAGCATACCTTTGAGAGATGATGGCCCCTGAGGGGTAGGTTGCTGTTGCTTGGATCTGACGGAGGTGGTCAGGGGCAGGGATAGCAGGGTTTGTAGGAGTGGATGGGGAGATCTGTTCAATCTGCCTGTCCCGAAACTTGGACATGGGAGGCTGTTTCAGATTGTTTGTTTTCTGTTGGAGGAGGGGGAGGGTGGACCACCTGAGGATCCCCCATGAGTCAGCTTCCCCTAGGTCGAGCTCTGGAAGGTTGTTTTCCTCAGTGCTTCCCTGGGGTGTTCCCTGAAGCCCCTTTCGGGGTTTTTCAGGTTTTGAAGGTGTGCATGCAGTACCCCTACCAAAATTTCCTTGGACAGGTTGTTAGGGAGGGCAAGGTGCACCGTGGGTTCTACTTTGGTCTTGTTTTTTTCGTTGTTCTCTCTGATGTCCTGGCGGACCTGGGTTGATCAGTGGTTTTTCCCTGATTAGTTGTTGCCTGCACTGTGGTTGTGCTGTTTTTTGGGCAAACTGCTTTCAGTGGTTTATTTCTTTTTCTTTCTCCCCCTTTCCCCTTCTTTTCTTTAGAGGTTTTGATGGCGTCTTCCGGGTGGGACAGCTGTTGGCAAAGGTGCGGTGTGCCCCGCCACAGTTTAAGCATTTTTTGTGTGCGCTAGTGCATGTGCGGTATGTGTGCGTTCCGGATCCGCATTCGGAGCATTGGGGTTTTTTTTTCCTCTTTACAGGAGGACTTAAGGTGGCATAAGCATAGCAATCATACACTGTCTCACGGGGGTGAATCGTTCAAATTCGATCTGCCATGGTGCGACGTATAGCTTGAAGAGATAAATGCCCTCTTCCTTTATTTTATTTGCCGAGGCGTGGTCGGAAAATCTTACTTTCATCATGTAGATGGTTTTCATGATGTGGAGTTTTCCACTTTTGCGTAGGGGGCTGAACTCATGATTTCATTGGTGATGTCGTCGTGTTCCTCATTAACAACCTGTCTGTCTAGTTTTTTGAATACTAGCGTCAGTTTAGCTCGCATATCCAATGGAAGGATCGGTGTGAATCCCAACTTTTCCAGTTTTTTCATGGTGTCATGAGAGAAGAGTTTCTCTGCTGTTTGTCATCGTCTATAAGTGCAACATACCCTTCATGGGTGGGGGGAGTACCGAAGTACTCTGATTTCGGCCTCAAAGAGTGCCCGGGCGAGGGAGTTTCGGCGGCTCGGGGACGGGGCCCCCATTGACATTGATCTTACTTTAGCCATGGTTCGGTTGCATGGGTCGTCAGGGGTGAGATGGGTGAGCGTGATCGGTGAGGTGAAGGAGAGGAGGGGAAAAAAGGGTTTTGAGGAGAGAAAGTTCGAAATTTAGAGGCGATAGTGGAAATTTGCAAGGTACCTGCGCTCGACCCCCTCAGTATCAGCCTGGTTACGTACCCAGTGCACTGAGGGATCGGAGTTTTGTGTTGGGCCTCTCCCCTTTCTGCCAATCCTTGTACAAAGGGACAGCAGGTTAGAGGCGCGCCAACCAGACGAATACAAAAGTCTCGAGGGCTTATGTAAAGGGCCAGGTGGCCACAAGAAATTGAAGAAAATTAGGAGGAGGTAGAGGACACCTAAATGTCACCCCAGACTGTGGGCCTCCCTATACAGGGTTTTCCCCGTGATAGAAAAAGCTGCGGGTCTGGGAGAGGTGTAATGTTCCCTTGTCACCGTCAGTAGTCAACAAGAAGAAAAAACCGCTGAAGGCAGTGGCAAAGCAAATAATCTCTGAAGACAGAGGAAATTGCAGATCATTTACGTTAGTGGAGAGGTCAGAATAGCAAAAAAATTCGCGGCGCGATTGAGGTCCCCGGGACTCCAGGATGGCTCAATGACACTTTGAGGTTTTTTTGTATTATGGTTCTCTCTTGGCATTGACTAGGTGCTCGTGGGCCCGTTGAGATCCGCTCGGTCCCGGGCTTTAATAGCCGACCCCCAGCAAGGGTCTTAGCTAATGGCTAGTAAAATAGCCCGGGAACGAGCTAAAACTATTCCCCCCTCCCTAGATGGCGTGGCAGTTCTTCACCATTAAAAACTGTTTTTAACCCAAGTGAATTATTACAACCCCCTTTAAACCTCATTAAAAAATTACTAGAAAATTGTTAAGAAATGTTTAAAAGAAAAAACCTTAATTAACCTTTAAAAGTAAAAAGAGTGCTTAAAAAAAGGAATAGAAAAAAAAAAGGGTGATGGTTCCTCTTAGTTAAGATAAAAAAAACTTTTTTGCAATAAAACTTTTTAAAATAAAAAAAATTACAAAAAACGGAAAAAGGCAACATCAGCAGTGTGGTTATGCGGGTATTTCCCATATTCTTTCAGGGAAATCAATCATTTTTTGCCCCGGCGCGTATGGCCCCGTATGGGCATACATTATGTATATCATTATAATTTCTTTTATTTGTAGTACTATTACGAAAAAATAAGAGTAAAAATGATAATAATGTAAAAGAGAGATTCAATAGTATTATTTTTTATTATTTAAAATTTTCATTTTTTACTATAGTATAATAAAAAATATATATATTATAATATTTAAAAATATATAAATATAAAATTGGGTGGTGTGTGTGTGTGTTGTGGGTGTGTGTTGGGGGTAGTATTAGTATGCATTAGTAGTATGTATGTAGTAGTATATATATTAATAAATTTTAAAATATAATTTTATATACATAAAAAGATATAAAATATATATATATAAATAAATATTATAATAATATTTTAATATATATAATTTATATAATATATATTAAATTTTAATATATAGAAAATTAATATTAAGTATGTATATATATATATAATTAAAATAATATATATAATCATAATATATATATAATATAATATATATAATATTAGATAATAAATAATATATATATATATATATAATATTTATAATTTAATATAATAATACATAATCAATACATACATCATACATACATAAAACACACACACACACAACACACACAACACACACACACACACATATATAATTAATATATAATTTTTATATAATATATAATATAATATTTGTAATTTTCTAATAGTAAATAAGAAAATGTTTAATGAAAATAGTATGATATTACCTTTATCTTATTTTCATATACTCTTTTTTTTGTTCGAAAAGTACTACTAAAAAAAGTAATTTTAATGATAATAGAGTAAAATAGTGACCCCTACGGCGCCTACGCGGGACAAAAATGATTGAGTTTTCCCCCGAAAGAAAATGGGAAAACCCGCATAACCACACGTGGATGTTTCCTTTCCCGGTTTTTTTTTATATTTTTATTATTTAATAGTTTATTGCCCCCCAAAAAAAGTTTATTTTTATCTTAACTAAGAGGAACCATCACCATTTTCTTTTTCTATTCCTTTTTTTAAGCACTCTTTTTACTTTTAAAGGTTAATTAAGGTTTCTTCTTTTAAACATTTTCTTAACAATTTTCTAGTAATTTTTTTAATGAGGATTAAGGGTTGTAATATATTCACTTGGGGTTAAAAACAGTTTTTAATGGGTGAAGAACTGCCACGCCATCTAGGGAGGGGGGAATAGTTTAGCTCGTTCCCGGGCTAGTTACTAGCCATTAGCTAAGATCCTTGCTGGGGGTCGGCTATATAAAGCCCGGGGACCGAGCGGATCTCAACAGGCCCACGAGCACCTAGTCAATGCCAAGAGAGTAACCATAATAGCAAAACAGAACCTCAAAGTGTCATTGAGCCATCCTGGAGTACCGGGACCTCAATCGCGCCGCGAATCTTTTTGCTATTCTGACCTCTCCACTAACGTAAATGATCTGCAAATTTCCTCTGTCTTCAGAGATTATTTGCTTTGCCACTGCCTTCAGCGGTTTTTTCTTCTTGTTGACTACTGACGGTGACAAGGGAACATTACACCTCTCCCCAGACCCGCAGCTCTTTCTATCACAGGGAAACCTGTATAGGGAGGCCCAGCAGTCTGGGGTGACATTTAGGTGTCCTCTACCTCCTCCTAATTTTCTTCAATTTCTTGTGGCCACCTGGACCTACATAAGCCCTCGAGACTTTTGTATTCGTCTGGTTGGCGCGCCTCTAACCTGCTGTCCCTTTGTAGCAAGGATTGGCAGTAAGGGAGAGGCCCAACACAAAACTCCGATCCCTCAGTGCACTGGAGTACGTAACCAGGCTGATACTGAGGGGGGTCGAGCGCAGGTACCTTGCAAATTTCCACTATCGCCTCTAAATTTCGAACTTTCTCTCCTCTAAAATCATTTTCCCCTCCTCTCCTTCACCTCACGATCACGCTCACCCATCTCACCCCTGACGACCTCATGCAACCGAACCATGGCTAAAGTAAAGATCAATGTCAATGGCGGCCCGTCCCCGAGCCGCCGTAACTCCCTCGCCCAGGCACTCTTTGAGGCCGAAATCAGAGTACTTCGGTACTACCCCACCCATGAAGGGTATGTTGCACTTATAGACGATGACAAACAGGCAGAGAAACTCTTCTCTCATGACACCATGAACAAACTGGCAAAGTTGGGATTCACACCGATCCTTCCATTGGATATGCGAGCTAAACTGACGCTAGTATTCAAAAAACTAGACAGACAGGTTGTTAATGAGGAACACGACGACATCACCAATGAAATCATGAGTTCAGCCCCCTACGCAAAAGTGGAAAACATCCACATCATGAAAACCATCTACATGATGAAAGTTAGATTTTCCGACCACGCCTCGGCAAATAAAAATAAAGGAAGAGGGCATTTATCTCTTCAAGCTATACGTCGCACCATGGCAGATCGAATTTGAACGATTCACTCCCGTGAGACAGTGTATGAATTGCTATGCTTATGGCCACCTTAAGTCCTCCTGTAAAGAGGAAAAGAAAACCCAATGCTCCGAATGCGGATCCGGAACGCACACATACCGCACATGCACTAGCGCACACAAAAAATGCCTGAACTGTGGCGGGGCACACCGCACCTTTGCCAACAGCTGTCCCACCCGGAAAGACGCCATCAAAACCTCTCAAGAAAAAGAGAAGGAGAGGGAGAAAGAAAAAGAAAATAAACCACTGAAAGCAGTTGCCCAAAAAACAGCACAAGCCACAGTGCAGGCAACAACTAATGCATGGAAACCACTGATCAACCAGGTCCGCCAGGACATCAGAGAGAACAACGAAAAAAACAAGACCAAAGTAGAACCCACGGTGCACCTTGCCCTCCCTAACAACCTGTCCAAGGAAATTTTGGTAGTGTTACTGCATGCACACCTTCAAAACCTGATAAACCCCGAAAGAGGCTTCAGGGAACACGCCAGGGAAGCACTGAGGAGAAACAACCTTCCAGAGCTCGACCTAGGGGAAGCTGACTCATGGGGGATCCTCAAGGTGGTCCACCCTCCCCCTCCTCCAACAGAAAACAAACAATCTGAAACAGCCTCCCATGTCCAAGCTCTGGACAGGCCAGATTGAACAGATCTCCCCATCCACTCCTACAAACCCTGCTATCCCTGCCCCTGACACTCCGTCAGATCCAAGCAACAGCAACCTACCCCTCAGGGGCCATCATCTCTCAAAAGGTATGCTCTACCACACCATTGAAAGATCTCCCAAAAGAGACCCCCCAGCAGAACTGGCAACCCAGTCTCGGCTGATCCATATGAACCAGATGAGAAACGACATCTCCTTTATGGGAGATGATGGCCAAGAGAGGCTGATGGATGGAACGGTGAAGGACCCCAAATTCTATGGAATAAGACTATTTGCCAGAAACCCGATAAATATGAATACTCAAGCGATATGAATTGGTCAAGAAATACAGAAAGGCAGGATTAAATGGCTCTTCTCTAACGAAGAGAGATACAATATGGTCATAGCTGGCAAACTCCACGAACACCTTACACAGGGAAACATCCTGGTAACAAACAGGATGATCGAAAAACACCAAGACATCACAAAAATACGAAATGGACACCTCGTTGTCCCAGACAAGTACACAGGACGCAAACATGATTAATAACACATCACTACATTCACGCCTCACAATCATCCAACACAATGTATTACACTGGACAACACGAAAAAAACGAACTCTCTATTGCATACATAAAACTTGACCCACTTATCATCCTTATAAACCGCCTGGGGCTCATTAACACTACTCCACTTAAAATCTACCCATACACAATTTACTCTTCCAACAAATCACCGTAAAGAAGCGATGGCGTAGCAATTGCGATCAAAAAATAACATTTCTCACAAAATCATTAATAACTTCACCTCTGACTCCTGGCAGTCGAAGTAAACACACCACAAGGACCCATTATACTGGCAACACTCTACATCCCACCACGAAGACCATACATCCCAGAACCTGACATCCTGCAGCTCCTGAGGCACAACAAACCAATATACATCATGGGAGACTTTAACGCAAACCACACATTTTTGGGATACAATCACATAAACGCAGTAGGCAGAGGCCTGGCCTCCTACATACAACAGGAAGACTCACACACCTCGGTCCACACAACACCTACATACATTGCATACAACACAGCAACAACTCCTGACATAGTACTTGCCAACCACAGAGCACACCTACACTACCACATATCGACAGACGACGTCACCTCCAGTGATCACCTCCCTGTCATACTAACACTTTCAACAAATCCCATCATGATCCCAACACAACCCCGAGAATCCTTCAAACATGCAGACTGGGAGGGATTTAAACAAGCACTTGAAAACACACAAATAATCGATCTCGAGGGCCAACACACACACATGATAAACAACCACCTTGAACAGTGGTACACAGACATACAGACGGCCAGACTGGCCAACATACCCAGAACAACACACAAAACCATTCCCCACCACCGAGAAACACATCGTCTGAAATTGCTAAAAATACAATACAGGCACCTACACCAGCTAACAACAACACGGGGCTGGGACGCACACCTACGCACACGATACAGAGAACTCAAAACACAACTAACACACGAGGTTAAAGTAATGAATAAACAACACTGGGAAACCCTTGCACAAAAACTATGTCAGAACACACGAGACCCCAAGAAGTTCTGGAGCTCCTTCAAGAAACTCATGGGGTCAAACAGACAGACAGCCACATACATATACAACACACACAGACAAAAGGTTGACTCGGTGGAGGAGATGGAGCTTCTCCACAGGGAATTCTGGCAACGGAATTTCAGATCTCCCCCACCGAGAATGCCCGGTTTGACCACACCACAGAGACCGAGGTCACACACTTTCTACAGCAACACAGAAACCTAACTCTCCCAGAAAACATCATCACTCTAAACAATCTCACAGAGGACAGTCCCCTCTCCACACCCATCACTACAGAAGAAATTGTTAACACTATCAAAAACACCAAAAACACAACACCAGGAGCAAGCAACATAAACAAAACAATCATCGAACATCTGCCACCCACAATGATCCGCAGGCTACGCCACATCTTCAATGCATCATTGGCTACAGGATATTTCCTGATAGATTCAAACAAGCCACCATCACCCTCATACCAAAAGCAGGGAAGTCAGCACATGAGGTGGAAAACTACCGCCCCATCTCATTGCTGGAAGTTCCCGGGAAACGCTAGAGAGGCTAATAACACGCAGACTCACTACATACTTTGAAAAACAACAACATACACAACAGTAGGCAATACGGCTTTCGCCCCACACAGAGGGACCGAGAGTGCTATCGCCCTCGCTTACGAGGAGATCGCTCTCGGTCTCGCCAACAAGCACCAGATCAACATCATACTGCGAGACGTCAGCAAGGCCTTTGATAAGTCTGGCATGACGGCCTCAAATACAAATTAACACAGTTACAACTCCCGACTCATCTCACGCGCCTTCTCTGCAGCTTCCTGGATCACAGGACTGCCACAATACGCCTGGGAACCCACCTGGGCACCCCTCTCCACCTTAGAAGTGGAGTCCCACAGGGAAGTGTACTCTCACCAACCCTGTATATCCTGTACACAGCCAATCTGCCTCCACCTACACCCCACAGCAACTTTATTTCCTATGCAGACGATATCACACAGATAATCTCACACCCCTCTAAGTCACAACACTTCATGAAACTAACAACAGAAAGAGCTATTCAGAACATCAACACATTTGAGCACCATTGGAAAATACAGACAAACATCAACAAATTCAAACTCATCCACATTGCACGCAGAAACTCAAACCATCACAATCAACAACACTAACATCCCATACACAAACAGAGGCAACATTCTTGGATTCCATTTCACAACCACCGGATTCACCACACGCATCAAACAAAAAATCGCCCAAGCACAACAAACACTCAGACGCTTCTCATGCTGCACACCGCAAACAAAACTCAGACTCTACAAAACAACTGTCAGACCAATCCTTGAATACACAGCTATCCCACTGGTTGCAATATCAAACTCACAAAAATACAAATTGCAAGCAGTACAGAACAAAGCACTACTCTGGGTACACGGCGCAACATTTATAGACCGAATTCCTTCAGAAACTTTACACAGAACATACAGCATTGAGCCACTAAACACACGCATACACACACGAGCTAAAAACACCTGGGCCCGACTGCGCGAACAAGAAGACACCACTACAACAACATCATACACAAACACACGAACACACACACAAACCACACCTGGTGGCCCAGAACACTCACACTCACCGAAAACATAACACCACCACCCATATACGCACATCCTCACGACCCCAGCTATGACCATGACTAATTTTAAGGAATAATTTTAAGGAATTAATATAAGGCTAATGTTAAAAACAAATAAACAAATAAATAAAACCAGAAGTCACCCTCAGAATCCCCAAAGGATTGTCTGATCCGAGCCGCATAGCAACGGCAATTTCAATTGCAAGGCGAGCGACCATCGGCTCTGCCAGCTCACAGGCGTGCGGCGCGGATCAGCCAATCACGGGGGAGAGAGGGCTGGCCATCTTGACGTCACTCAATGGTATAAGTTCGGCAGCGCTGTTACCACGGCTAGTCACTTTGCCCGCCTCGGCCCGCCTAGTGGTCGTGGGATTAGCGCTGCCGAAAAAACTATAATTTTACTATAAACGGAGTGACGGTAAGAACTGAACATCTTACAAACTTACTACGGACTTTAACTCGATTGCTTGTCATTATGCAAATGCACTCGTGCAATTGCATAAGGCAGACACGCGAGTCAAAGGACGAGTAGGATGGAGATGTTCTACGGAAAAAAGGAGAAAAAAAAAAAATAAAACTCCTAAAAAAAAAAAAAAAAAAAAAAAAAACATAGCCTATACTCCACTCTACTCTATGTAATTTGCATATTTCTCATATAATTCAACGCTCATCAGGTTCCCCCACTGTTTCAAACAGTGTTGGACCTCCTAAAGTATTTACTCACCTTTTATGCTCTGTTGTTATTATGCTTTTGATTTGTTTGATTTATCTGTTTCCCTCAATATTTGAACTCACTCTATCACTCTGCTCTATTTATGTTCTCGATTTTTTTTTTTTTTTTTTTTTTTTTTTTTTTTTTTTTTTTTTTTTTTTTTCATCCACACACCTCATCTCACCCTCATCCCCCTATCCCTATCTAGATTTCTTTCCCCTTCATCATCCATCCCCCATGTTTTATGTTTTATGTAAGTCCATCTTTCGTTCTGCCACTGGAACTCCCAACCTCATTCTTTTTTATCCTTGACTTGTCTTGTATAAAAAAAAAAAAAAAAAAAAAAAAAAATTGTTCTGTTACCTATATATAAGTCAATTCTTGTTCTATTTCCTAATTAAGTAGCTATACATTGTGTTCAGTCATATCTTTTCTATTAGTTCCTTTTCTTTAGCAATATAAAATATAAACCAATAAAAAAATCATAAAACATTCATAAAAAAATAAAAAATAAATAAATAAACATAAATAAAATAAATATGTATATGATATATATATATTTATCTAAATAAAAAAGAAAGAGGTTTTTATTTTAATGATTTTAACCTATATAATAATACTCCTGCGATTGCCAGCACCTTAGCAAAACACAAATAACAATAACTGCTCACCCCCTTCCTCCGAAACTCCAGACATGAACGAAAGATACCCTATACCATGCAAGGGGTCTCGCCCCCCTACTTTTACCCTCTTACTTCCTTCGATTTCCCCACTGTGCCTTCCCTCCCTCCCCACCTTGTTATCTTCATCTCTTTACTCCCTTTTATTATTATTATTATTATTATCTCAACAGGGGGTCTGGATAGTTGATCACGTCTACCTAGCGGCCGATGTAGACCCGGCGGAAGCTGGAGACGTGACTTGTTTTGTTTGTTGTTTTTCCCCTGCGGTCGCAAGGACAGTGGTTTTTTAACGGCAGTAAGGTTGGATATTTAAGCTTTTCTTTTTTATAGTTTTAACAGAGCTCCTTTTTTTTTTTTGGTGTCTTAGTTCCGTTTTATTTTTTTTTGTATGTTTTTAAGTGTTGTGTTCTATTTTAAGTGTTTTACTGTTATCTTTTACGAACCAATAAATGTATTTTAAGACTCTAAAGTGAAATCCCTCTTTTTAATTACACCTTTTTTTACGAGACATATTGATACATGCTTGGCACCTGGTACAAGGAAA
>NW_023661852.1:0-16927 GCF_015228065.2 Penaeus monodon | reverse complement strand
GTTATTATTACAGATATATGATTTTGGCAAAACTAAATTAAGATATAGTAAAATAATCATATATAATAATAATAATAATATAATAATAATAATTAATAATATAATATAATATAAATAATTTTTTTAATAATTCAATGTATCAAATCTCTTTTTCTCACTTTTCATCATTATTGTTATATTAAAATCTGGTAATATTATCATATTACCTATATTGCCGAAATCACCAAGAAATCGAAAACGTCTTTTGGAGTATACTCTCTAAGGCTATATTCGCTAGATTTTGTCGTTTTTTGGGAATGTTTTCTATACCTTTTTTATTATATATGGACAATTCCTGTTATTACATCATCTTATCGATTTCATCATTATATCTTTCTCATCATTATCACATTATCATCATTATCTCATCATTTCACATTATTGCATTATTTCATCTTATCATGTTATCATTATTATTGCAATTTTGGAGTTATATATTTTTTGCATATACTAATACCCAACATAATAATAGTAATAACATATAAACAATAACGATTATAATTTATTTAACATTATCTCATTAGTATCGTTTTAGTAATTTATGTATCATATTATTTTTATTTACTACCAGTACAATAATATAATGATGATAATAACAATAATAATTAATACAATATTATAATCACTACATTATTATTATTATACTTATACTTATTATTATTATTGTTATTATTACAGATATAATAGATTTTTTGGCAATAATACTAATAATTTAAGAATATATATATAAATATATAATAATTAATAATAATATAATAATATAATAATATAATATTAAAATAATAATAATAATATTTTTATAATATAAATAATACAAAATTCTCTTTATTCTCATATTATTCATATTATTGTTATATTAATACAATTCTGGTAATATTATCATTATTACCACTAATAATTGCCGAAATCACCAAAAATCGAAAAACTCATTTTGGAGTAATACTCTCAAAGGCTAATATTTACTAGTTTTGCCGCTTTTTCGGACTTTTGGGAATGTTTTTTCTATACTTTTTATTATTAATTATGGACAATTCCTGTTTTATCATCATCATTTCCATTTTATCATCATTTTATCGTTATCATCATTATATCATTATCATCATTTATCATCATTATCATCATTATTGCATTATTATCATATTTCAATTTTATATTATTATTGCAATTTTGGAGTTATAGTATATTGTTTTGCAATATATCTAATAACCAAACAATATAATATAATAACAATAATAATAACAATAAAAACGATTTAATTAATTATTTATCATTATCTTATTAGTATCGTTATTACAGTAATTATTACTGTTATAATAATTATTTTTGCAATTATACTACCATACAAATATATAATGATATAATAAAATAATATACTATAACAATATTATAATCATACATTATTATTATTATACTTATTATTATTATTATTGTATTATTACAGATATATATTTTTTAGCATAATACTAATAATTAAGATAATAGTAATAATATATATAATTAATAATAATAATAATAATAAATAATATAATATAATAATAATAATAATAATAATATAATATAATAATTTTTTAATAATATTCAAATTTATCAAAATTCTCTTTATTCTCACTTTTATCATCATATTGTTATGATTAATACAATTCTGGTAAATATTATCATTATTACCCTAATAATTGCCGAAATCACAAAAAATCGAAAAAAATTAGTATATATATTTCCTAAGAGCATATTTCCAGATTTGCCGCTTTTTGGATTTAATTTTTTTCCTTTTTTATATTATATTGGACTCAATTCCGTTATTATCATATCATTATCATGATTTCATCATTATTATCGTTATCATCATTATATTTATCATTATTATCATCATTATCATCATTATTGCAATTATTAGCATCATTATTGCAAATTGTTTATCATTATTTTTGCAATTTTGGAGTTATAGTATTATTTTTGCAATAATCCTAATAACCACAACAATAAAATTAAAGTAATAACAATCATAATAACAATAATAACGATTTTCATTCTTATTTATATCATTATCTAATTAGTAGCGGTATTACAGTAAATTATTACTGTTATAATAATTATTTTTGCAAATTATACTACCGAGTACAAATAATAATAATGATGATAGATAACAATATAATAACTATATCCAATATTATAATCACTACATTATTATTATTATACTTATACTTATTATTATTATTGTTTATTATTACAGATATATAATTTTTTTGCAATAATACTATAATTAAGATAATAGTAATAATAATAATAATAATAAATAAATAATAATAATACTAATAATAATATAATAATATAATAATAATTAATATAAGTAATAATAAATATAATATTTTTAATAATATTTCAATGTTACAAAATTCTCTTATTTCCACTTTTATCATCATTTTGTTATGATTAATACAATTCTGGTAATTAATTTATCTTTATTACCCTAGATAATTGCCCGAAATCACCAAAGAAATGAAAAACGTCATTTTGGAGTATACCTCTCATAAGGCTCTATTTCGCTAGATTTTGCCGCTTTTTTTCGTCTTTTGGAATGTTTTCTTATACCTTTTTATATTATATATGGACAACAATGTCCTGTTAGTATCATCTCTTATCATATTATCATCATTATTATCGTTATCATCATCATTATCATCTTATCATCATTATCATCATCATTCTCATCATTATTGCAATTATTAGCATCATTATTAGCAATTGTTATCATTATTAATTGCAATTATTGGAGTTATAGTTTATTTTTTTGCTATAATCCTAATAACCACAACAATAATAATAGTAATAACAATCATAATAACATAATAACGTTTTATAATTATTATTTATATCATTATCTTAATTAGTATCGTTATTAACAGTAATTATTACTGTTATAATATTATTTTTGCAATATCGACAGTACAATCATATAATGATGATATAACATATAATACTAATAACAATATTATAATCACAAGCATTATTATTATTATACTTATACTTATATTATTATTGTTTTATTATTACAGATATAATAATTTTTTGGCAATATACTATAATTAAGATAATAGATTTATATAATAATAATAATAATAATAATAATAATATAATAATAATAATATAATAATAATAAATAATATAATTAATAATATACTAATATTTTAATAATATTCAACATGTTATTCCAAAGTACTCTTTATCCACTTTTATCATCATTATTGTTATGATTATACATTCTGTTAAATATATCATTTATTACCCTAATAATTGCCGAAATCACCAAAGAAATCGAAAAAGTCTTTTTTGGAGTATACTCCCTCATAAGGCTATCTTTCGCTAGATTTTGCCCGCTTTTTCGACTTTTGGGAATGTTTTTCTTATACCTTTTTTATATTATATATGGACCAATTCTGTTATTATCATCTCATTATCATAGATTATCCATCATTATTATCGGTTATCCATCCATCTTATCATCCTTATCATTCATTGATCATCATCATTATCATCATTATTGCAATTATTAATCAGCATTAGTGCAGATTGTATCATTATTCTTGCAATTCTTGGAGTTTATAGTAGTGATGTTTTTGCATATTACTAATACCACAACATAATAATAGTAATAACAATATAATAACAATAATACGATTTTATATATTATTTATAATGCATTCTTCTTAATTAGTATCGTTATTAACAGTTTATTACTGTTTAAATAATAAATTATTTTTGCAATTATCCTACCAGTACAAATATAATAATGATGATATAAACAATATAATACTATAACATATTATTAATCACTAGCATTATTATTATTATACTTATCTTATTATTATTATTGTTATTATTACTTGATAGAATAGATTTTATTGCATAATACTATAATAAGAAAGAGAATAAATAATAATAATAATAATAATAATAATAATATAATTAATAATAATAATACTAATAATACTAAGAATAATAATATTTTAATAATCTTCAAATGTATCAAATTCTCTTATTCTCACTTTATCAGCATTATTGTTCTGATTAATCAATTCTGGTAAATATTCACATTATACCCTAATAATTGCCGAAATCACCAAAGAAATGCGAAAAACGTCTTTTGGAGTATACTCTCTACGGCTATAATTTCGCTAGATTTGCCGCTTTTTCGACTTTTGGGAGTGTTTTTCTATAACTCGTTTTTTATATTATATATGACACAATTCCTGTGTATTTTCATCATCATTATCATGATTATCCTCATTATTACGTTATCATCATCATTATCATCATATCCTCATTATCATCATCATTTCATCATTATTATTGCAATTATTATCATCATTATTGCATTGTTTCATTATTATTGCAATTATTGGAGTTATAGTATATGTTTTTGCAAGTAATACTATAACCACAACAATAATAATAGTAATACAATAATAATAACCAATAATAACGGATTTATAATTATTAATTTTATCACATTATCTTTATTAGTATCGTTTATTACAGCATTATTACTGTTATAGATAATTTATTTTTTTGGGGGGGGGGGCAATTATACTACCAGTGCAAATAATTAACTGATGATAATAACATTAATACTATAACAATATTTAATCACTAGCATTATGATTATTATACTTTACTTATTATTATTATGTTATTATACAGATATACTAGATTTTTTTGGCAATAATACTAATAATTAAGATAATAGTAATAATAATAATAATAATAATAATAAAATAATAATATAATAATAATAATAATAAAATAATATAATATAATAATAATATATAATAATAATATTTTTAATATATTCAATGTTATCAAATTCTCTTTATTCTAAAAAAAATTATCATCATTATTGTTATGATTATACAATTCTGTAAAATATTAATCATTACTTACCCTAATAATTGCGAATCACCAAAGAAATCGAAGAAACGGGTCATTTTGGAGTATACTCTCATAATGCTATATTTTCGCTAGATTTTGCAGCTTATTCACTTTTGGGAATGTTTTTGCTTATACTTTTTATATTATATGACACATTCCTGTTATTATCATCATCATTACTCATGGATTATCATCATTCTTATCGTTATCATCATCATTTATCATCATTATCATCATTTATCATCTCTTATCAGCCTTATTGCAATTATTATCATCATTATTGCAATTGTTTATCATTATTATTTGCAATTATTTGAGTTATAGTATATGTTTTGCAATAATACTAATACCACAACAATAATAAATATAATAACAATAATAATAACAATAATAACGATTTTATAATTATTATTTATATCATTATCTTAATTAGTTCGTTATTACCAGTAATATACTGTTATAATAATTATTTTTGCATTATACTACCAGTACAAATAATAATAATTATGATAATAACAAATAATCATACTACTAACAATATTATAATCACTAGCATTATTATTTATTATACTTATACTTATTATTATTATTTTATTATTACAGATATTAATAGATTTTTTGGCAATAATACTAATAAAATTAAGATAATAGTAATAAGAATATAATAATAATAATAATAATAATAATAATACTAATAATAATAATAATACTATTTTAATACTCTTCAAATGTTTATCAAATTCTCTTTATTTCTCTACTTTTTATCATCTTATTGTTATGATTACTACAGATTCCCTGGTACAATATTATCTATATTACCCTAATAATTGCCGAAATCACAAGCAATCGAAAAAACGTCATTTTGGAGTATACTCCTCATAAGGCTATTTTCGCTAGATTTTTTGCCGCTTTTTTCGACTTTTTGGGAATGTTTTTCTATACCTTTTTTATATTATATATGGACACAATTCCTGTTATTAATAATCATCATTATCATGATTATCATCATTATTATCGTTATCATCATCATTATCATCATTATCACCATTATCATCATCATTATCATCATTATTGCATTATTAATCATCATTTTGCATTGTTATCATTATTATTGCAATTATTGAGTTATATATCTTTTTGCAATATCCTAATAACCACAACAATAATAATAGCAATAACAATATAATAACAATAATCACGATTTTATCATTATTATTTATATCATTATCTTATAGTATCGTTAGTACAGTAATTATTACTGTTATAATAATTATTTTGCAATTATACTACCAGTACAAATAAATAATAATGATGATAATAAAACATAATAATACTAATAACAATCTTCTAATCACTGCATTATTATTTATCCTTATACTATTATTCTTATTGTTATTATTAGAGATATAATAGATTTTTTTGGCAATAATACTAATAATTAAGATAATAGTAATAATAATAATAATAATAATAATAATAATAATAATAATAATAATTATAATAATTAATATAATAATATAATTAATATTTTTAATAATATTCAAATTGTTTGTGCTTAAATGTCTCTTTTATTCTCACTTTATCATCATTATTGTTAGATTAATACAATCTGGTAAATATATCATTATTACCGAATAATTGCCGAAATCACCAAAGAAATCGACAAAACGTCATTTTGAGATACTCTCATAAGGCTATATTTCGCTAGATTTTGCCGCTTTTTTTCGACTTTTGGAATGTTTTCTTATACCTTTTTTAATATATATATGGAACATTCCTGTTATTATCATCGTCATTATCATGATATATCATCATTATTATCGTTATCCTCATCATTTACATCATTATCATTCATGTCATGCATCATTATCATCATTATTGCAATTATTATCATATTATTTGGCAATTGTTATCATTATTATTGCAATTATTGGGTTATAGTATGTTTTTGCAATACTACTCATAACCACAACAATAATAATAGTAATCACAATATAATAACATATAATAACGATTTATATTATTATTTCTATCCTTATCTTTAATTATATCGTTATTAACAGTAATTATTACTGTTATAATAATTATTTTTGCAATTATCTACCGTACCAATATAATAATGATGATAATACATAATATACTAATAACACTATTATAATCCACTAGCATTATTATTTATTAGACTTATACTTCTTATTATTATTGTTATTATTACAGATATAATAGATTTTTTGTCAATAATACTAATAATTAAGATAATAGTAATAATTCATAATAATAAATAATATAATTAATAATAATATAATCATATAATAATAATTAATAAAATAATATAATAATAATAATAATATTTTTAAATAATATTCAAATGTTATCAAATTCTCTTTATTCTCACTTTTATCATCATTATTGTTATGATTATACAATGCTGGTAAATATTATATTATTACCCTAATATTGTCCGAATCACCAAGAAATCGAAAAACGTCATTTTGGAGTATACTCCTCATAAGGCTATATTTCGCTAGATTTTGTCCGCTTTTTCGCCTTTTGGAATGTGTTTCTATACCTTTTTTTTATATTATATATGGACACAATGCCTGTTTATTTTCACATCATTATCATGGATTATCATCATTATTATCGTTATCATCATCATTTATCATCCATTATCATCATATCATCATCATTATCATCATTATTGCATTATTATCATCATTAGTGCATTGTTATCATTATTATTGCATTATTGGAGTTATAGTATATGTTTTTTGCAATAATACTATAACCACAACAATATAATAGTAATAACAATCATAATAACAATAATAACGATTTTATATTAATTTAGTTATTATCATTATCTTAATTGAGTAATCGTTATTACAGTAATTATTACTGTTTAATATTATTTTTGCAATTATCCTACCAGTACAAATATAATAATGCTGATAATAACAATAATAATACTATAACAATATTATAATCACTAGCATTATTATTAGTATACTTTATACTTATTATTATTAATTGTTATTATTACAGATATAATAGATTTTTTTTGGCAATAATCTAATAATTAAGATATAGTACTAATAATAATAATAATAATAATAATATAATATCTAATAAATAATAATAATATAATATAATATATTAATGAATAAGATTTTTAATATATTCAAATGTTTATCAAAATTCTCTTTATTCTCACTTTATCATCATTATTGTTATGATTAATAACAATTCTGGTAATATTATCATTATTACCCTATAATTGCAATCACCAAAGAAATCGAAAAAAACGTCTTTTGAGTAATACTCCATAGGCTATATTTCGCTAGATTTTGCCGCTTTTTTCGAGACTTTTGGGAATGTTTTTCTTATACCTTTTTTATAATTATTTTGACACAATTCCTGTTTATTATCATCATCATTATCATATATCATCATTATTATCGTTATCATCATCATTATCATCATTATCATCATTATCATCCGCATTAGCATCATTATTGCAATTATTAGCATCATTATTTGGCAATTGTTATCATTATTATTTAGCATATTGGAGTTTATAGTTATGTTTTTGGCAATAATCTAATACAACAACAATAATAATAGTAATAACCATATAATAACAATACTAAGCGATTTTATAATTATTAATTTTATATCATTATCTAATTATTATCGTTATTACAGTATTATTACTGTTTATATAATTATTTTTTTGCGAATTATACTACCAGTACAAATAATAATAATGATGATAAATAACATAAAATACTAATAACAATATTATAATCATAGCATTATTATTATTATACTTATACTTTATTATTATTATTTTTATTATTTACATATATAATATATTTTTTGGCAATATACTAATAATTAAGATAATAGTAATAATAATAATAATAATAATAATAATAATAATAATAATATAATAATAATTTACTAATAATAATTAAAATAATATAATATTTTTAATAATATTCCAAATGTTATCAAAATTCTCTTTATTCTCACTTTTATCATCATTATGTTTGATTATACAATTCTGGGTAAATATTAAATCATTATTACGGCCTAATAATTGCGAAATCGCCAAAGAAATCGAAAAAACGTCATTTGGAGTATACTCTCATAAAGGCTAATTTTCGCTAGATTTGCCGCTTTTTCGACTTTTGGGAATGTTTTTTTCTATACTTTTTTATATTTATATATGGACACAATTCCTGTTATTATCATCATCATTATCTGATTATCATCATTATTATCGTTATCAGCACATTATCATCATTATCATCATTATATCATCATTATCATCATTATTGCAATTATTATCACTTATTGCAATTGTTATCATTCTTATGGCAATTATTGGAGTTATAGTATATGTTTTTTTGCAATATACTAATACCACACAATAATCATAGTAATACAATAATGAATAACAATAATACGATTTCTAATATTATTTATATCATTATCTTAATTAGTATCGTTTTATTACAGTAATTATACTGTTATAATGATATTTTGCAATTCTAACTACCAGTACAAATAATAATAAGATGAATATAACAATAAGAATAGCTAATAACATAGTATAATCACTAGCATTATATTATTATACTATACTTATTATTATTATTATTATTATTACAGTATTTATATTTAATTTTTTGCAATAATACTATATAAATATATAATTAAATAATAATATAATAATAAAATATATAATATAATATTAATATATTAATAATATTATATTATAATATTTTAATAATTTAAATTTTAAATTATATTATACTTAATATATTATAATAAATAATAAAAATCTAAATATTATATATACCTAATAATTATAATATTGCATTAAAATTCGAAATATTTATCTTCATTTTTTATTATATTAACAGATATTTTCTCAATTTATCATTTTCATTTTGAATGATTTTCTAAACTTCTTATATATATATGACAAATCTTATTATCATATCTATCATATTACATTATTATATCTTTTCATCATTTTTATCATTATTATTTGCATTATCATCATATTATTATTATATGCAATTATTATCATATATTAATTTAATCATATATTACAATTATGATATATTATATTATTTCATATATTAATATTTCATATTATAATTATATTATATAATATTATATAATACTGATTTTAATTATAATAAATCAACTAATATATATAATTAACAATAATATACATATAATTTATTTTTATATATACTTAATTATATTGATTATAATTAATATTATAAAATATATTATAACCATAGCCTATTATTATTATATTATACTTATTTATTATTATTGTTAGTATTACAGTAATAATAGATTTTTTTGGAAAAATACTAAATAATTAAGATCTAGTTAATAATAATAATAATAATAATATAATAATAATAATAATATAATTAATAATAATAATAATAATAATAATAATATTAATATATTCACATGTTATCAAAATTCTCTTTATTCTCACTTTTTACCATCATTATTGTTTGCATTAATACAATCGGTAATTATTATTCAGTATACCCTAATTAATTGCCGAAATCACCAAAGAAAATCGAAAAACTTCATTTTGGAGTATACTCTCCAAAAAAGGATCTATATTGCGCTTAGATTTTGCCGCTTTTCGACTTTTGGGAATGTTTTTCTTATACCCTTTTTTATATTTATATATGGACTACAATCCTGTTATTATCATCATTATTATCCTGTTATAATCATTAATTATCGTTATCATCATCATTATCATCATTATCATCATTATCATCATCATTATCTCATTATTGCAATTATTATCATCATTATTGCAATTTTTTTGGTTATCATATTATGTGCAATTATTGGAGTTATAGTATATATTTTTGCAATAAATACTTAAAACCACAACAATAATAATAGTAATAACCCATAATAATAACGATAATAACGAATTTTATAATAATTCATTTATATCATTATCTTAATTTAGTATCGTTATTACTGTTAATATAATGTTATAATAATATTTTTGCAATTATACTACCAGACAACATAATAATGATGATATAATTACAATAATAATACCTAATAACACTATTATAAACCACTAGCAATTATTATTAGTATACTTATACTTAATTATATTATTGTTATTATACAGTTCATATAGATTTTTTGGCAATAATACTAATAATTAAGATAATAGTAATAATAATAATAATAATAATAATAATAATACATAATAATAAGACACTAATAATAATATTAATAATATTCAAATGTTATCAAAATTCATCGTTATTTCTCACTTTTACCATCATTATTGTTATGATTAATACAATTCTGGTAATTATTATCTATTACCCTAATAATTGCCGAAATCACAAAGAAATCGAAAAAAAAACGTCATTTTGGGAGAGTACTCTCAAAAGGGCTATTTAATTTCGCTTAGGATTTGCGCTTTTTTCGATTTTTGGGAATGTTTTCTTATACCTGTTTTATATTATGAGATATGGACACAATTGCCTGTTATTATCATCATTATTATTCATGAGTTATCAGCATTAATTATCGTATCATCATCATTACATCATTCATGATCATCATCATTATCATCATGATTGCAATATTATCATCATTATTGCAATTGTTATCCATTATATTGCAATATTATTGGGAGTTATAGTATATTTTTTGCAATAATACTAATAAACCACAACAATAATAATAGTAATAACAAATAATAATAACAATAATAACGATTTTATAATAATTAATTTATATCCATTATCTTAATTAGTAATGTGATTACTGTAATTATATGTTATAATAATTATTTTTGCCAATTATTACTACCAGTACAAATAATAATGAGAAAATAATTACAATAATACTACTAATACAATATTATAACCACTAGCATTATCATTAATACTTATTACTTATATTATTATTGTTTATTATTACAGTTATTAATAGATTTTTTGGCAATAATACTAAAATTAAGATAATAGTCATAATAATAATAATAATAATAATAATAAATAATATATAATAATAATAATAATATAATATATTAAGAATATTCAAAATGTTATCCAAATCTCGTTATTCTCACTTTTACATCATTATTGTTATTGATTTATACAATTCTGGTAATTATATCATTATTCACCCTATGGGATAATTTGCCGAAATCCAAAGAAATGAAAAAAAACGTCATTTTGGAGTATACTCTCAAAAGGCTATATTTCGCTAGATTTGCCGCTTTTTTTCGCACTTTTGGGAATGTTTTTATCCATACCTTTTTCTATATTATATATGGCACAATTCTGTTATTATCAATTCATTAATTATCATGATTATAATCATATTATCGTTATCACATCATTATCATCATTATCTCCATTATTCATCATCATTATCATTCATATTGCAATTATTTCATCAATTATTGGCAATGGCTAGCTATATTATTATTGCAATTATTGTGAGTTATAGTATATATTTTTGCATAATACTATAACCACAACACTAATAATAGTAATAACAATAATAATAACAATATAACGATTTTATAATAATTATTATTTAGTTATCTAATTAGTATGTATACTGAATTATTACTGTTATAATAATTATTTTTGCAATTATACTACCAGTCACAAATAATAATGATGATTAATAATTACAATAATAATACTAATAACAATATTATAACATTTTTTAAAGGGGCCCCAAAATTATTATTATTATACTCTATACTTATTAGGATTATTGTTATTATACAGTTATATAGTTTTTTGGCATAATTCTAATAATTAAGATAATAGTAATTAATAATAATAATATAAGAATAATAATAATAATAATAATAATAATAATAATAATAAAAATAATAATAATAATAATAATTTTAATAAGATCAAATGTTATCAAAATTCTCTTATTCTCACTTTTACCATCATTATTGTTATGATAAATACAAATTATGGTAATTATTATCATTATTTTACCCTCATAATTGCGAAATCACCAAAAGAAATCGAAAAACGTCTAATTTTGGAGTATACTCTCAACAAGGCATATTTCGCTAAGATTTTGCCGCTTTTTCGAACTTTTGGGAATGTTTTTTCTTATACTTTTTTATATATATATGGACAATTCCTTAGGTTATTATCATCATTATTATCATGATTATCATCATTATATCGTTATCATCATCATTATCATCATGTATCATCATTATCAATCATCATTATCCTCAGATTGCAATTATTATCATATATTGCAATTGTTATCATTATTATTGCCAGTATTGGGAGTTATAGTCTATATTTTTGCAATAATAAATAACCACAACAATAATAATAGAAGAACAATAATAAAACAATAATAACTGATTTTATAATAATTTATTTATATCATATCTAATTAGTATCGTTATTATGTAATTATACTGTTCTAATAATATTTTGCAAATAACTACCAGTACAACTAATAATGATGATAATAATTTACAATAATAATACTAATAACAATATTATAACCACTAGCATATTATTATTATACTTATACTTATTATATTAGTGTTATTATTACAGTAATAATGAGATTTTTGGCAATAATACTAATAATTAAGATAATAGTAAAATAATAAAATAATAATAATAATAATAATAATAATAATAAATAATAAATAATAATAATAATAAGATAATAATATAACTGCAATATTCAAATGTTATCAAAATTCTCTTTATCTCACTTTTACCAATCATTATTGTTTAGATTAATCAATTCTGGTTAATTAATATCATTATTACCCTAAATAATGCCGAAATCACCAAAGAAATCGAAAAAACGTCATTTTGGAGTATTACTCTCAAAGGCTATATTCGCTAGATTTTGCCGCTTTTCGACTTTGGAATGTTTTTTCTTAACCTTTTTTACTTATATATGGACAACCAATTCCTGTATTATCCTCATTATTATCATGATTATTCATCATTATTATCGTCGTTATCATCATTCATTATCAGTCATTATCATCATTATCATCATCATTCATCATTATTGAAATTATTATCATAATTATGGCAATTGTTATCATTATATGCAATTCTTGGAGTTATAGTATATATTTTTGCAATAATAATAATAACTACAACAATAATAATAGTACTAAACAATAATAATAAACAATAATAACGATTTTTAATAATTATTTATATCATTATCTTAATTAAGTATCGTATTACTGTAATTATTAATGGTTATAATAATTATTTTTTGCAATTATATAACAGTACAAAATAATAATGATGGATAAAATGTACAATAATAATACTAATAACAAATATTAAAACCACTAGCATATTATATTATACTCCTATACTTATTATTATTATTGTTTATATGACAGTTATAATAGATTTTTTGGCAATAATACTAAAAATTAAGATAATAGTAATAATAATAATAATAATTTAATAATAATACTAATAATAATAATAATAATAATAATAATAATAAAATAATAATAAAATAATTTAATCATATTCAAATATTACAAAATTCTCTTTATTATCACTTTACCATCATTATTGTTATGATAATACAAATTATGGTACATATTATCATGATTACCCTAATAATTGCCGAAATCACCCAAAGAAATCGAAAAAAACGTCATTTTGGAGACAACCTCCAAAAGGGCTATATTTCGCTAGATTTTGCAGCTTTTTCGAACTTGGGAATGTTTTTCCTCTATACCTTTTTTATATTATATATGGACACAATTCCGCGTTATTTATCATCATATTATCGTGATTATCACCATTATTATCGTTTATCATCATCATTTTGTATCATTCATTATCATCATTATCATCATCATTCACATCATTATTGCAATTATATCATCAGTATTGCAATTGTTATCATTATTATTGCAATTCTTGGAGTCTATAGTATATATTTTGCAAATAATACTAATAACCACAACAATAATATAGTTAAAACAATAATAATAACAATAATAACGATTTTATAATAATTATTATTCACGTATCTTAATTAGTATCGTTATACTGTAAGATTACTGTTATAATTAATTATTGTTTCAATGATACTACCAGTACACATAATAATGATGATTTAATAATTACAATAAATAATACTAAATAGACAAGATTATAAACACTAGCATATTATTATTATACTTATATTATTATTATTCACTGTTATTATTACAGTTTTAATAGATTTTTTGAATAATACTAATAATTAAGATAATAGTAATAAGTCAATAAGGATAATAAATAATACTAATAAATAAATAAAATAATGATAATAATAATAATAATAATAATAATAATATTAATTAACTATTCAAATGTTATCAAAAATGTCTCTTTATTCTCACTTTTTACCACATTTATTGTATGATTAATACAATTCGGGTAATTATTATCATATTACCCTAAATAATTGCCGAAATCACCAAAAGAAATTCCCCCGAAAAAAAAAAGTCATTTGGAGTATAACTCTCAAAAGGCTATATTTCGCTAGATTTTGGCCGCCTATTCGACTTTTGGGAATGGTTTTCCTTATACCTTTTTTTATTATTATCTATGGACCACAAATTGCCTGTTATTATCATTCATTATTCATGATTATCATCATTATTACTCGTTATCAGCATCATTATCATCATTCATAATTCATATCTCATCATTATCATAATTATTGCAATTATTCATCATCATATTGCAATTGTTATCATTATTTATTGCAATTATTGGAGTTATCAGTATATATTTTTTTGCAATAATACTAACTAACCAACAATAATAATAGTAATAACCAATAATAAAACAATTAAATAACGATATTATAATAATTATTTATATCATTATCTAATTAGTATCGTTATTACTGTAAAATTATTACTGTTATAAGAAGTTATTTTTGCAATTATACTACCAGTACAAATTATAATGATGATTATAATTTCAATCATTATTCTTATAACAATATTATTACCACTAGCATATTATTATTATACTTATACTTATTATTATTATTGTACTTATACTTATTACATTTATAATAGATTTTTGGCAATAATACTAATAATTAAGTTTAATAGTAATAATAATAATAATAATATAATTAATAATAATAAAATAATAACTAATAATAATAATATTAATAATATTCAAATGTTATCAAAATTCTCTTATTCTCACTTTTACCATATTATTTTATGATTAATACAATTCTGGTAATTATATCATTATTACCCTAATAATTGCCGCGAAATCCACCAAAGAAATCGAAAAAATTCATTTGGAGTATACTCTCAAAAGGCTATATTTCGCTAGATTTTTGCCGCTTTTTCGACTTTTGGGAATGTTTTTCTTATACCTTTTTTAAATTATATATGGACACAATTCCTGTATTATCATCATTATTATCATGAATCATCATTTATCGTTATCATCATCATTATCATCATTATCATCATTATCATCATCATTATCATCATTATTGCAATTATTATCATCATTATTGCAATTGTTATCTTTATTATTGCAATTATTGGAGTTATAGTATATATTTTTGCAATAATACTAATAACCACAACAATAATAATAGTAATAAAAACTAATAAAAAACCCAATAATAACGATTTATAATAATTATTTATATCATTATCTAATTAGTACGTTATTACTGTAATTTTTACGTTATAATAATTATTTTGCAATATACTACCAGTACAAATAATAATGATGATAATAATTACAATAATAATACTAATAACAATATTATAACCACTAGCATTATTATATACTTATACTTTATTATTATTTTTTTAACATTTTAAAATAGTTTTTTTGGCAAAATACTAATAAGT
>NW_023661851.1:15000-16928 GCF_015228065.2 Penaeus monodon | reverse complement strand
TAATATATTATATATTATATATATATTTTTTTAAAGATAAGTATATTTTTATAGAAAGTATATATTTCACACACAAAAAAAAAAAAAAAAAAAAAAAAAAAAAAAGAAAAAAAAAAAAAAAAAAAAAAAAAAAAAAAAAAAAAAAAAAAAAAAAAATATTATATATATATATATATATATATATATATATATATGAATATATGTCTATGTATATAGATAGGTATATAAACAATAGCGAATAATATAAATATTAGATAAAATATGAAAAAAAATTATTTTTAAATATATATCTTTTATATATATTATATTGTATACATATTTTATATAATGTCCTGTATGTGTTTGCGTGGGTGTGTGTGTGTGTGGTATGTGATTGTTTATATAATTAATATAATATATATATATATATATAAAATTATATAATGCATACAAAACACACACACACAACACCACACACACACACCACACAACACCTATTTTAATAATATATAAATATATATATAAAATTTATATATAATAATAATATATATTTGTAAAATATTATATATATATATATTATTATAGTTTTTAAAATTTTATATAATATTTTAATAATATATATATATAATATATTATTTATATTCATTTATATACATGCATAAATAATGAAGCACACACACAAAAACACACACCACCACAAAAACACACACACACACACAAAAACCGACGCAAAAACACCACAACACAAAAAAACCACCAGACATCACAACACACACTATCTCGCACGCACTCACAAACACACACACACACACACACACACAAAATATATATATATAAAAATTATTTTATAAAATTATATAATATATTATATATATACTTTAAATATAGAATATAATATATATTTTTAAATTAATATATTATATAAGTGTGTGTGGTGGGGTTGTGTGTGGTGTGGTGTGTGTGTGTGTATGGTGTGTGTATGTGTGTTTTTTGTAGTGTGTCTGTGGCACATTATTTTAATTATAAAATTTTATATATATATATTTTAAAATTATATATTATAAATAATATATTGTTTATATATATATGTATATAAAAATTTACATAATAATATATAAATAATATATATATATATAATATATATATATATATATATTTTTGTGGTGGTGGGTGTGGTTTGTTTTGTGTGTGTGTGTGGTGTGTGGTGGTGTGTGTGTGGTGTGGGGTTTGTGCGTGTGTGTGATGTGTATAGGTGGGGGTTTTTGTGTGTGGTGTGTATTTGTATACAAGTAGTGAAATATTTTAATATATATTTTATATTTATATATATAAAACAAAATAGTAATTATTATTATATAATTATATAATTATATTTTAAAAATATATACATGATTATACATACACAAACACACACAAAACACTAACGCATACACACACAAACACACACACACACACAACAAACATTTATTATTATCTTTTCTCTGCATCTTCTATATATTATATTTTTTTTAAATATATACAATAAAGGTGGTAGTTGTGTGTGTTTTTTGGGTATGGGGTTTTTAGTCAATTATATATTAATATATATAATATATAATAATATATATATATATAATTATATTATAATAAATATATATAAATTTTATATTTTAATATAATATATATTATACATAACACATATATTTTATATGTATATGATACAAACACACACTGTATATATATTATAAAATAAATATATATATTTTATAAAATAAAATTTTAATATATAATATATGTGTGTGGGGGTGGTGTGTGTGTGTGGTGTGTATGTGTGTGGTGTGGTTTTGTGTGGTGTGTGTGTGTGTTGTCGTGTTTGTTTGGGAAACCCAAACCACCACACCATAATATATCATCATCACATCATCATCTAAAGGGGGCAAAACCCCGGGGGGGGCCATGGTCGCATCCAT
>NW_023661851.1:5000-7500 GCF_015228065.2 Penaeus monodon | reverse complement strand
TATGGTGTATGTGTGTATGGTGTGGATGTAGTATACAGCAGTATATAAATATATACATCCAGATACAACATCACACAAAACACAAACACACACACACAGACAAACCACACACACACATACACCACACACCACACAACACACACACACACAACACAACAATATAATAATATATATTATAATTAATATATAATATATAATAATGATGTATATATAATATGTGTGGTATAAACAAAATAAATATAATATTATTATATATATATAAAATTTTATATATTATAATATATTATATATTATTTACAGAAATTTTTCCCCTACCTTGGTAGCGTAGCCAATATTTTGGGGTTGTCAGCCCAAGAAGTCAGTAGACGGTTGGGTTTTGGCAATAGGACCATGAACTCTCTTTTTGGGAGATGTGGGTTCCCCTAGCAAAGGACCAAGGGGTCTTCAAGGGTTTTGATACTGCCAGTTTTACTCATAGAAGCGAAACCGGGACGCACCCAGTGTTTGGAGTTCCCCTTGATGCTTTTTAACAAGTCCCTTCCCCGGGATCATGGGGTACAATGGCGGAACCGGTGTCCAACCTCGGTTAACCGTGAGAGGGCAGGGATCGGTACTTGCTAATCGGGATCGAAAATAGGCTATATGGCCACCTAGCTCGCTTCCCTATGGACGGCCCTGTCCATCAGGTTGTCTCCCTGCGAGACAACCCTTGGTGGGACAACCTAGAAGATCATGGCTTGGGCAGCTCGACGAGACCTGTCGCGAGGAATTAGAGATGGGCCGTGTGCCTACCTGGAGACTCGAATCGAGGGATCCTCGTGGCTGGAAGCGAAGGATGGATGCGAACATGCGCCCCCGTCGGCGTTAGCCCCTTGATGATGATGATGATGATGATGATATATATGATTGTGTGTGTGTGTGTATACACACAAACAAACACACACATACACACACACACACAAAAATACACACAACACATACATACACACACACACAACACAAACACACACAACACACAACACACACACAATATATAATATATATATAGTATATATATAGATATATATATATATATATATATATATAAAATATATATATGATATATAATATATATATATATAGTATATATATATATATAGTAATATATATATATATATTATATAATATATATATATATATATATATATATATATATGTGTGTGTGTGTGTGTGTGTGTGTGTTTGTGTTAGTGTGTGTGTGTGTGTGTATGTGTGTGTGTGTGTGGTTTTGTGTGTGTGTGTGTGTGTATGTGTGTGTTTGTTTGTGTGTATACACACACACACACAATCATATATATCATAATCATCATCATCATCATCAAGGGGCTAACGCCGACGGGGCGCATGTCGATCCATCCTTCGCTCCAGCACGAGGATCCCGATTGAGTTCCAGGTAGGCACACGGCCCATCTCTAATTCCTCGCGACAGGTCTCGTCGAGCTGCCCAAGCCATGATTCTTCTAGGTTGTCCACCAAGGGTTGTCTCGCAGGGAGACAACCTGATGGACGGGGGCCCCCAATGGGAAAGGAGTAGGGGCCCATATAGCTGATTGGCGACCCCGGTTTATGCAAGTAACGATCCCTGCCAGTTCAGGGTGAACCCCCGGTTGGACAGCGCCCTCCCAATTGTACCCTGATCGGCAAAGGGACTTGTTAAAAAGGATAAGGTGGGGACTCCAAGACACGGATAGCGCCGGGTTTTCGCTTCTATAGAGAAAAAACTGGCGTATCAAACCCTTTGAAGACAGCAGTTTGGCCTTGCATAGGTACCGACACTCCAAACGATCGAGTTTATGGCTCCCCTTTGCCGACAATCCCTTATGACTTCTGGTCGGACAACCCAGAGATTGGACTCGACCAAGGGATGAAAACTTTCGTAATATTAAAAATAATTAAAAAAAATATTTAAATAAAATAAAATAAAAATAAAGGGGGGAAAAACACACAAATATTTATATAAATAAAAAAAAAAATAATAAAGAAAAGAAATAAAATAGTGGGGTGTGGGGGGGTGTGGGTGGGGGGGGGGGGGGGGGGGGGTTTTTGGGGGTGGGTGGGGGTTTTTGGGGGGAGAGGAAAGGAGTATAAAAAAACAGCAAACAACAACCACAACAAACAAACACACATACACACACAACACACACCACACACCAAAAAAACAAACACCACACACACACAAAAAAATAAAAATATAAAATATATGTGGGGGAGTGTGTGTGTGTTGGGTGGTGTTTGTGGGGGAGGGGGGTTTTTGGGGGGTGGTGGTAATATATAAATAAAATATAATTATATATATATAATTTCCATAACATTAAAAGGGGAATTTTGTTAAGAACACACACACACAACACACACAATTAAGAAAAATAAAATAAACAAAATTAAAATAATTTTAAAATAATAATAATATATATAATATTAATATTATAAAATATATATAAATAAAAATTGTGTGTGTGTG